>NW_005309700.1:0-841 GCF_000412655.1 Myotis brandtii
ATTACTTCTTAAGAGCAGTAGATGAAATTTTAAAAAAATTAACACAAGAAAAGAAAAGAAAACCAATAATTGAATACAGGTCTTGGTACCTCTGTGTCTTGAATTCTTTGTGTAAATCTTCCCTCCCATTAATGATGCTTTCTGCTTTTCAAAGCCTTCTGATAATACTTCTTCCTGCTCCTGTCTTAATGCCTTCCTTTTCCATCCAAGCTTCTTGCATGACATGTTTATATCTGCCATCTGCTTTTTCACACCTGCCATTTACACCTGAATTACAACCTGGCTTCCCTCTCTACTACTTGCTGAAAACTGAACCTGCTAGAGTCTTTCATAACCTTCTTGTTACAAAGCAGGTGGTCCCTTTTCAGTCTATTTCACTTGCACTGTTAAACATTCGATGATATGAATACTCTTTTTAGTAGAAACCATTGTCTCTTGGCCTCCTTATGGTCTTGGCTTCCCAGCACTTCAGTGAGCTGTCTTTCCTGGGCTCTGTGTTAATCTTCCTCACTGCACCTCTCTTTGGCTTTTGTTACTGAAGAGTCCCTACTGAGCTCTTTGTGTGGCACTGTGAGGAGGTCCCTGGGGAGGGCTCATCCACTCTCATGGCTTCACCTATTTTCATTCCACTAACTGCAAATCTAGTTCCTCATTTGTTCCCTTTTCTGTATGGCACACACCTAAATAGAACTCTGTAGACACCAGATGCCACATAAACATTAAAAATACAAAACAGATGTTAATTCATATCTGATTTCTAATCTTCATCTGAGTGCATTTCATGTCAATTTAAACCACCTACACTCAGGCAACGTTTTTTTCTACCCAAATATCCTAACCT
>NW_005309701.1:0-841 GCF_000412655.1 Myotis brandtii
TTCTAACTGATACTCCACTCCCCATATGTTGTATATTATAGTTCAGAAAGAAGAATGGATTAAGCAAACTTTTATGTAACACAAATTTAATATAAAGAGACATATCTTCTTTTCCCCTCTTATTTCCTTTTCTAGAATGGCTGCTTGACATATGACAAAAGGAATTAGGCTCAGAAGATAAAACCTCTTTTTCTTTGCTATAATGTTGATGGTTTCTTCAATTCTAAAGTATTTTCTTGCTTCTCACAATTTGGTGAGAATTAGAGATGACATCTTCCTTAGAGATCAGCAGCTGGTTGCTCCACTCATGACAAAAATAATTAAAAATTAAATTTATTAAGTTTATTCTATCTGACATACTATACTTCCCAAACAATTTGTGAACAAATAGAATTGTACCTTTTTATGGTCCTAAAGTAACAAACTTACCTATAATTTTCAAGTTTGTTAAATTAAAAAAACTATATAAAAATATCAACTACTTGAAACTTATGCATCTTATTTGGTTACCAATTTAAACAAACAAAATGTTAAATTTGTGAAACAATTAAGATATTGAAACAATAGCTGGATGTTTAATGATTTTCATGGAATTGCTATTATTTTTTAGGTGCTGTAACAATACTGTGGTTATAGTTTGGAGTCTTTACCTTTTAGAGATACATACTGCACTGTTTATAGACAAACTATCTTGGATTTGTCCATGAGTTCATACCATGTCCATGAGGTTCATTGTTGAATCTGGGTGTCCAGGTTCATTATACTAGTCTCTCAACTTTTCTGTATGTCTGACATTCCCCATAATAACAATGTAAAAACAAGCAGACAAATGTTATTAAAA
>NW_005309702.1:0-841 GCF_000412655.1 Myotis brandtii
GGATTGAGCCCGCAACCCTGGCATGTGCCCTGACCGGAAATCAAATGGCAACCTCCTGGTTCCTGGATCAATGCTCAGCCACAGAGCAACATCAGCCTGGCCCCGGGTCATTCTTAAGGGGAACTAGCTGGCCAAGGGTACACTTTATTGGATCCCTCTCACCTATTCCTGCCTCCCTACTCGTAACATCCTGATACCTCACCCACACTCTGCTCACAGGACTCAGTTTCAGTGTCGGCTGCCCCCTTACCTTCTGCAATTGTTTTGTTTTTGCTGTATATTCAGATGTTTATTGTGCAAGTGTAAGGCCCTTGAAGCAGGGACTTTGTCAATATTGTTCTCCACTAAAATGCCAGTCCCTACAACAGTTTCTGGCCCCCAGGAAGCATTCGCTTTTTGCTGAAGAATCAGTAAGTGGATGCGTGAATGGATGAACCATGAGAACTGGCCAGTGTTTCTTAAATGCATTTCTCCTCTGATGGGGTGCAGTAGGCCCATGGGTGGGTTTTTTGGTCCATCTCTCTGTTTCCGAGGAAGGCTGAATTCCAAATACCCCTGTAGACTGGACAGGGCAAGAGTATAATTTGTCACCCAACCTGTGCGCCTGCAGGTGCCAGGCCCAATGTGGGAGCAGGTCCAGCAGTGGGCAAGCTAAACAGAATCCTTGTCCTCATGGAGCTTACAAGATAGTGTGGTAGACAAACAGTAACACAAATGAATGAGTGAGGTCAGTACATTGTAAGTAATATAGATGAAATGAAAAAAAGCCTACAACAGAGAGTAAAAAAGGGAATCTAATTTAGATAGGCAGCCAGGGGAGGTCTTTGTGAGAACGTGACCC
>NW_005309703.1:0-841 GCF_000412655.1 Myotis brandtii
TCCCAATTCATCAGGCTTGTGTGCATGAAGAGGAGTAGTAATGGGAGCAGGGGGAGTCATATCCCTAAGGAAGGTTCAAGTCTTTGGTGGGAGGAGCTCTGGTTCCCAGACATGGGGACGTAGTTCCACCCTAAGTTCTGGCAGCTGGGCTTTGAGACTCCCCGTATTCATGTCATCTGGGCGAACTTAGTTTAGAAAGCAGGTTTCTGGGCTCCACCCTTAGAGACCTTGATTCCCTCTGTCTGACAGGAGGCGCAGGGAACTATTTTAACAGGCAACCCAGGGAATCCAAAGCAAGGAATCCAAACTTAAGGGCAAAGCACGATGGCAGCAAATTAAGTAACAGGTCCTGCATCACACTCCAAAGAAGAGCAGGTAAGGATGGTTAGAGTCTGAGTCTGGGCTTTGAGTGATCTGTACTCTAAGGATTTTCCCCTGAGGGCCCTGCTGGCAATGGATGGGTCATGTGCAACTTGGGAGTCAAGCCAAAGTTCTTAGAGGAAACCGCCTGACTCTGTGGTCTCAGCTCTCAATGCTCTGTTGACCCCAAAACCGATTCTTCAGATTTGGGGAAAGTGAGTACAAAGACACTTGAAAACTTAAGAACTGGAAATCCTTCGCATCTAGAAATGAATTCTCCAAGAGGAATAGGAAACCACCTCCCTGCCCTTGCCATCCTCTCCCTCCATCCCTCTCACTCCTCCCCACACCAGGCACCAACAGCTTTACCTCCTAAGGAGGGCTCAGCCCCCCACTCTACTGCCCATGTCGCCTGCTCCCTGAGGTCCTGGCTATCACCCTCCCTAAAAGGGAACCAGGAAATTCAGTGCATGGCCTTAGA
>NW_005309704.1:0-841 GCF_000412655.1 Myotis brandtii
AGGAGACAGGGCCTGTGGGTAGTCCCAGCGGTGTTCAAGGGCGTCTCATAGTTGGTGACCGGGAGCCTTGTCTGCGAGGACCCTGAGCTCCTGGACAAGGGTGTGAGGTCCAAGAGGCAGGTGTGGCTCTCCTGTTGGAGGGGCACTGGGGACACATAGTGGGTCTGGAGAGGGCGGACAGGCCAACAGATGAGCTGTCCCTGCCAGTCCTTCCCAGTCTCTGGCCCTTAGTCCTAGCGCTGTGCAAGCTGGCCAGGCGTCCTCATGACCCGTGTTTCTCAAGAAGGTATATGAAGCACAAGCGGGATGATGAGCCTGAGAAGCAGGAGGACGAGGCTGTGGACGTGACGCCCGTCATGACCTGCGTCTTTGTGGTCATGTGCTGCTCCATGCTGGTGCTCCTGTACTACTTCTACGACCATCTTGGTGGGTCTCCGCGGCCGTGGCTCCTCTGGAGAAGTCCAGTGGACGGCAGGGTGACAGGAGGGCTTCCGGGTGGGTTTGTCCCCGCCCTTTACTGGGTGGAGGTCACCCTGCCCAAGTGCAAGAGTGCACGGGGCCCTTGGGGGTGGCTGGGGCCCGCAGCCGCCTTTTCCCTCACTGCACCCCGCTCTGCAGTCTACGTGATCATTGGGATTTTCTGCCTGGCCTCCTCCACGGGCCTCTACAGCTGCCTGTCGCCGTTGGTCCAGAGGCTGCCATTTGGCAAATGCAGGTGAGTTCCCTCAGGTGGCCTTTGCCCAGCTCCACCCAGCCCCTTGCCCCCAGCTTTGTTCTTGAGGTCCTACACCACAGCCTCTCCTTGGCTCAACTACTGTTTCCCGTCCTCTGGCCCCTGAGG
>NW_005309705.1:0-841 GCF_000412655.1 Myotis brandtii
TATACATAACAGCAATGTTTTACTAATAAGTTTTTAATGAGAGGTAAATAATTGTTTTATTATCATAAGCACATGACTGCCTATTTCTTATAAACTTAATCTTCAACTTGTCTTGCAATCTAGTTATAGGATTCTAAATTATATTTATTCATTTTATTTTATATGCAAATAATAATCTTATAAACACATTTACATTTACAAGCACTGTTTATATGGCCCAAATTGCTGTATATTTTCCAATCTTGGGAAATTGATCTTCTAATTAGGTGATAATTACTATTCAGTGATCGGGTAATTATAGAGTAATTGCTAAGTCATTATTGAGTAATAACATTGTAACACCATGAAATTACAGGGTAGATAAATACATGCCAAATTTTACATACTCAAGCACAGTACAGAAAATCTAATAACTATATTTTATTGCATTTAAGGAAAGCATACAGTAAATCACACTAATCAGTTTTCATTATTCCTACATATTAGCAAAACTGCTTTAAATCAAACCCTTTATTTGATTTAGAAAATGACTTAATTTTTGTGAAGAAGTTAGAAAAATATGTGATAAGAGTTTGTTTTCTCTTTATACTACCTTTTATATTTAAGTAATCAATACAAATGAGATTCCTTAGGGAGAAAAAGAGTTCTATTATTTTTAATGTGTTTATCCCACTGAATTGGTAAGAACTAGCTTTTATCACTCTAATTTATATACTTAATTTACATGTGCATTCCTACTTATACAAAACCAACAAATAAAATGCTTCTGTGGGAAAAGCAGATTTTGGAAACTCAATTACATACTTTTGGAAGGCTTCAATGTCATGAAAGGCAAAAATAC
>NW_005309706.1:0-841 GCF_000412655.1 Myotis brandtii
CATGTGAGAGAATCTAATCCTTTCAAAACTAGTTTTGTGCCCTCCATAGAGAGAGGGGAGTAAAATAATAATCTGATGAATCTATTAAACAGTGGATTGTGATATTCTGAACACATAGATAACCCATAGACTCAGCCAACAAGGCATGGCAGGGGGGCTACAGACATTCCTTCCCCACCGTTATCCCCACTATTAAGACTCCAGTAGCAACTGGTGCCCAAGGATTGGAAGCTTCAGGAGCTTCCAGTCACTCCAAATAAACGAGACATCTCAGTAGTAAAACGCAGGGGTCTTGCTGTATAGACATAGCTCAAGACCATACCCTAGCCCTCTCTTCCATTCAGACTGCTCCTTCTCTAAAGAAAGTCTGGGGAAGAAACAGCCCAGGAAGTGCCTGCCATAGACAGAACATTGCTCTTCTCCAAGGTGAGGCCTCTCCAGGTGGTGTCATATGAACAAGGACCAGGGGGACAAACAGGCCAGATGCTAAGTGTTGACCACCGCTAGCAAACCAGCCTGCATGGCAAGGCACTGATGAGCCATTGCGATGGAAACTCCCAGAGATAAAGGTGTGTGCACTTTTGCACGTTTTCAGCTATCCTGGCTAATGAAGAGCTTGTACTGAGAAGGGAAGAGTGTTGGTTCTGCAGTTTTTCACCATTATCCAACACTTCTACATGCTCTGCCATGTTGTAGGCACTAGCCTAAGCACTGGCAGTACAGCAGCAAAGAAAATATTCCTGTCCTCCTGAAGCTTACATCAGAGCAGATAATAGGATAATAAATAAGTAAATTATAAGCTATATTAGAGGATGATAAGTGCTAGAGTAAAAAAAAAACA
>NW_005309707.1:0-841 GCF_000412655.1 Myotis brandtii
GTGCACATCATAGCTACCAGTCGAACGGTCAAACAGTTGGCCGGTCGCTTAGGCTTTTTTATATATAGATGGTTCTTATGATGTGGATGTCACTAATCAAGCTTGCCACTTATGTTATTTTAGTAGATTTATTTGAAATGATGGAAGAGTCTGAAGATTTTTATAACATCTATTTGAAGTTGAGCCTATATTGAATTGTAATTATCAGTGAATTTACTTTGTAAGGACAGAATTTCTCTAGTTTACCAGCTCACAACACCATGAACATACTGGAAAAACTATTTATTCTTCTGACCTTGTAAGATAATGTGTCTTCTTTTTTCCCTAGCTTTAGCTAAGACATAATTGACATAGACCATTGTCTAAGTTTAAGGTGTACAATAATTTTTACATGTATATACTGTGAAATAATGTCACAATAAGGTTTGTTAACACATCCTTTACATCACATAATTAGCATTTTGTTGTTATGGTAAGAACATTAAAGATCTACTCTCATAGCAACTTTTAAGTATACTATACAGATTTGTTAGCCATCGTCACCATACTGCACAAGAGATCACCAGAGCTTACTCATCTAATAACACAAGGTATGTGCCCTTTAAGCAACAACTCTTTAATTCCCCCATCCCTCAGCCTCTGGCACCACCACTCTCCTCTCCATTTCTATCAGTTTGATGTTCTTAGAGTCCACATATAAGTGAGGTCATGCAGAATTTGTCTGTCTCTGTTTGACTGACTTCTCAGCATAATGCCCTCAAGGTCCATCCCTGTTGTTGCAGATGGCAGACTCTTCTTTTTTATAGCTGACTAATATTCCACTATGTAAATATATATATAT
>NW_005309708.1:0-841 GCF_000412655.1 Myotis brandtii
TATATATTCATTTCATTCAAAATAAGGGAAAGAATAAATAACAGGTAGGTTCAGACAAAGAGGAAAGAATGGAACCACTTTTTTCCTATTTTGAAATTGTCATTTGTGTAATGAAGAAAGATTTCAAACTAAAAAACATAAGCTCAAAACACATAGAAATAATGAGAGCATTTAACTAACTTTAGTTCAGTTGTCCTTGGCCAGATGAAATATACTTCAGTGACTGCTAATAAAATTATGAAACTGATTTGAGATTTTTGAAAAATCAAAGATAATGCACCAGAAGACTAGAGATGAGAAAACTGGGCCCCAATTTTAAAAAAAAAAAACCACAGAAAAGGAGATCCCAAACCATATACTATAGGGCTTGTTACCAATTATTAAAGACTATTATAGGGAAATTATTAGCTTAATTGTAAAAACAGAAGGTGGGGTGGCATAGGTAGATACGAGCTAGGATAGGGTCACTAAAAACCAGGTTATGTCAAACTGAACTTGTGTGTTTCTGACCATCTTGCAAAACTGTTGATTAGAAGAATGAGTATATGTAGCATAGATGAATGATACCAAAACACTGGCAAATATATACCGTGATACCACTGGTGACAGAATGGAGAGAAAATAATAAAATCTTAATAAACCTGAATTCACCTAGTGGGAATTTCTTAATGTATGTTGTAAGGATCAATGTTTCTGTCAATGAATCATATGAGGATATAAATCACAGAGATTGGGTGTGGCACAAGAATGTGGACAAACATAGACAATGTGCTGCATAGTAAACCTGAAGTTTTTAAAGTTTTCAGGAATCTACACTAATAAAAGACAAAGATGCTAATTG
>NW_005309709.1:0-841 GCF_000412655.1 Myotis brandtii
CCACTCAACACTATGCTTCCACAAGTCCCGTCTGTCCTATAGACAACTGGGAGTCTGTCCTCTACCCTGGCAAGCCTTATCATGAGCTGTTTGCTCCTTTTAACCAGTGACCAGGTCTTGTCCTCACTGCCACAGCCCCTCCATGCTGGGACAGGAGGAGACCTTACTGGAGAATAGGCAGGGTAGATCCGAATAGACATACTTTCCTTCCACATCTAATGTTTTCTTCTATTCACCCACCCACGGGTCCCAACCAGGAAACCTACACGTTGTTCTGAAGAAATATTACCTTTTAGAAAAACAGTATCCAGTTACAGGTCTTCATAATTTGTCTTTAATATTATGCCAAGGAAATGCAGTCTTTTACATCAAGCAGGTGTCCTGGTGACCCTTGCAACGGAGATGATCTCTTAGGCATGTTTTGCTACATATAAATCTTGGCTTAAGCACTATTTAGCCAACGATCACTTATTGAAAAGTCAATGTACTAGACATTTAAAAGCCACTTTTTAGGCTTTGTAAAAGGAATTGTATATTAGCTCCATTCTGCAAATGAGGAAACAAACTCAGAAAGCCACATACGTCCAAAGGCTCTTGGCTTTTTGTACACACACTACCTCTGGGTAATTCTGTGTTCAAAGAGCTAAGAGTGCAACGCAACTCTAAGCATCTCCAGTCTTTCAACATACATCAGTGAATCGCTTCTACCTGTGGGCTCAGCTTCCAAGAAGAGATGATAGCTCTGTCTTGAAATGTAAGTACAGTTAGGCAGACAAAGGAGAACCGAAGAGCCTTCCAGGTAGAGGAGAACACGTGTTAAGTCCTGGGGACATGAAAGGGC
>NW_005309710.1:0-841 GCF_000412655.1 Myotis brandtii
AATCTCTACAGTTAATTAGTATGAGTATTTGTACAGTGTGGGACAACATGGGCCATAACAGTTTTATGATTCTATGATTAAATGGAAAAGACAAGAAAAATTTGTAGTCTTCAATCTGGTATATTCATCTGAATTGTCCTGGCTTCTGTGGAATCTAAATTAAAAGATAATGTGTAAGATAAAAACATTTTATTTCCTTGCATTCTGCGGGTTAGTTTTCTTTTTCCCCATAGCTTGATGTGTCTATTTTCATGGTTGAGGTAATGTTAATTTATTACCTCCCATGGCACTCCTGAAAGGAACTTTGCTATTTTTTGAAACAACTATTTGGTTAAGTTTCTTTTAATCTAGTTACTAATATTAAGAGTATACTAAGATAAATATGTTCTATGTAGGCCTATTAAGTCAGGAATACAATTTAAAAGGTAAAAAAATGATATATAGTGAAAATTATCTTCTCTTATTAAAGAAAACAAAGGTCAGCTATTAAAAGAAATTTACAATTTAGCTTGACACTCAGATGATTTAGTTTGAGATTTAGGATTCTTTCCTTCTGCCTACAGACAACCTTTAGAAAGTCCTTCGCTGTGATCTATTAGTGGTGAACTACCTCAGTGTTTGCAAAATATATATATACTTCCCAAAGGATATTTTTTTTCTACTGAAGAATTCGAGGTTAGCAGTTCTTATTTATCAATTTTTTTCAACACACCAAAGACAGCCATTCACTGGTTTCTAGCTTTCATTGCTACTGTTGAGAAGTCAGCCATCAGTTTAATTGTGATTCATTTACTGGTAATCTCTTTTTCTTCTGACTACTTTTAAGATGTTCTCTACCTTT
>NW_005309711.1:0-841 GCF_000412655.1 Myotis brandtii
TTTTTTCCTGTATTTTTTCAAATAAATTGCCTGTCCATATCCTATGCTCATTGTTTTATTTACCTGTTTTCCTTATGTACCTTTAGGAGCTGATCTTAACTTTGTTAGCAGTTTTACATGTTTGTAGACAATTAGGAATATCTTAGTGTAACTTTACATGAAGAGGGCATAGCATTCATATTGCTGTTTATGTACCTGGAAATCTACTTGGTCCTTTTGAAAGCACAGAATGGAGATGAAGGAAGTCCTTCACAAAGGCACAGAAGTGAAGTCTTAACATTTAAAAAAAGAAAGAAAACTACCTTCCAGATTCTGACTTGACTTTTGGACTTAACTGGTGTCTAGAACCAGTGGTAAGTTGTGTGCTGGCATTTATTCTCTTTCATTGTGGTCACATGGGCATATATAACTTCAAGGGAGTGAGAAAGTATAATCTTCCTGTTTTCACAGAAGTGAAATCAGTAATAATGGTGGACAGTCCTGACTATTTACCACCTAAATATATTTTCTTCATGACCACAATAATTGTATTTCCTTTTTACTATGTGCTTAAAGCAATAACTAATTTGAAAATAAATTGGCACCAAGAAAAATTATTTATCTCAAATTATTTCATTTGCTCTTATATATAATTTGTCCCAAATTGGTTCTTTCTTTGTAATGTCTGTTAGATTCATTGCAGTTTTGATATTGTAATCCTTTAGGGCAGGGGTGTGGTACATCCAGCCTGTGGGCTGTAAGGAGGCCCTGGAAATCATTTAGTCAGACCCTGCCAATGCATTAGGGATGAGTTAACAATGTTTTACCAAATAGAGCAGGCTAATTTTTAAGTTGATAATTT
>NW_005309712.1:0-841 GCF_000412655.1 Myotis brandtii
CAGAGGCAAATGAATGAGAACCTCTGGGAGTCTGGGAGCAGAGTCCAAAGTGGTGACTTAAAATGAAATGTCTGTAATTTTATTCTTCATCTTAAAAACTAATGTGAATTTTACATTTTGTTCCATATTGTTTCCATGGTCATAAAAAAGTTTTAAAATATTTAACAGAGTTTAAATTAATTAATGCTTTACAAAAATGCGTCATGCTTATCACATGGTTTCATGGTTCCCTAACAACCTGCCCATCCTCCCAGGGTGGTATGCCCCAAGTCAGGAAACACAGCCCACCCCCACTCCCCCAGAGTGGTATGCCCCACACCAGGAAACACTGCTCTAAGCCTCCTTAGATGGCTCACTAGTAAATAAGGCTTAAGTACGAAGCATTAAGTACATTCTCTGCATTTCCTTCGTGGTGACTTTTTTTTCTCTGAAGGGGATAAAATTCCTATTGTGTATGGGAATTTGCCTTTATCTAATGAAATAAGGAAAAGTTGATGATAAAGGCCTCATTTGCTTTCCCACAGGCTGATGGACTAAATTCTTCTAAACCAGTGTTTCTCACGTATTTCTTACCATGGCCCACACTTAGTGCCTTTTATATCACTTGCTGTAATGGGCACTGTTGGTAACCCGTGCAGACCGGTGCAGGCTGGGGCACCGTCCCCCACTGCCCCTCCCCTGGAGATTGGCCTGACTGAGCTAGAATCTCTTTCCAGAAGGTGATGCACCCGTTTGCCTCCAGCAGCCTGCAGCCAATGACAGATTGTTGACATGGTGGGGCGGGTGGTCAAGAAGTTTCCCCTTGCCCTAGTTGGTTTGGCTCAGTGGATAGAGCATTAGC
>NW_005309713.1:0-841 GCF_000412655.1 Myotis brandtii
CTTCATTTTATTTGGGTGGCTTTTCGATCCAGGAGACACTGGTTCCATCTCCTCCCACAGAAGGTAGACATCTGGAGTTGATCTGTCTCCGTTTAGGAAAGAACTGTCAGCAATTCACCATCACCACTGCCTGTAAAAGTTTTATGGAAGATGAGCAATACCTCTCAAGCCTGACTAAAGATCCCAGTACCCACCTGAAAACGGGCTGCTCCTCCCTAATGAGAGCGTGTGGATTGTTAGGTGCACAGGCCTGGCTTTTGCTATGGTTTACATGAATTCTTAGAAGAAATTAAAGGCTGCAGGTCATTCTCTGCTTGTGGTTTATGAAAGAGCTGCTGGTTTTGCAGGAAATAAACCCAACAGCTATGTGCCTCTCTCCTCACTGTTCTTCATGTTCTCGTCAAACCCCACCCTTGATGCGATGACATTGATATCATCTCCCAAAGATGCCCACACCTGCCCCCCAGGAGAGACGAAGGGCCCTCTCTCGGGGCAGTCCTCTGCTGCAATCTTGTCTTATCTTTACACACCACCATCCTGGGCCCGTGGGACAAGGACTATCGCCCGTGCTGGGCACTGGGGAAGCCAGCATCCCCCCACTCAAGCTGATAACAGGGCGATGCATGAATTGGCCTTTTCAACCAACCTCATGGTGTCCAGCCAGAGCTTATCTTCAGTTTTAAGGAAGGAAAAGCTGAACTTGGCTAAAAGCGTTTCTTTCTTCTCTCTTCCCTTGATATCCTATAAGTCACCGGGGGAGCCGAATATTGCAAAATCCTGTCATGAAACAGCAGGCTGATAAACCGAAAAACAAAAACAGATGTGGAGCCGGGAAGGTTTT
>NW_005309714.1:0-841 GCF_000412655.1 Myotis brandtii
TAAGATCTGAGATGAAGGCCATCCATTGACAGATTTTTCTTTCATTCTTATTCATTCCTTCCACTATAATATTTTCTAGTTCCTATTGTATGATGAAAAGTAGAGACATGGTCCTGAATTCATAGAGCTTAGAGTCAAAGTGGCATTAACATATTACATTAACAATCACAGCAACAAACACATAATAAAAAAACTGACAAGAACAATAAGACACTCTCATGGAGACTTATTTTGATTGAAAGAAGCCTCTCTGGTGAAGTGACATTCAATCTGAAACTCAATAGTGAGTAGAATTAGTTATTTAAAAATTGTGGTCATGGTCGGGGTGATGAATAAGAATCAGGAGTTCCAGACAGAGGGAAATGTTGCTGCAAATGCCCCATGGTGAATGTTTGTTGTTTTGGTTCACTCAGTATCCCTAGGCCCGTTCTTTCAGAAATCTAAACTTTCTCTCCTGTAAAGAGCTGATTTCCTGTAATTTAGGCAGATGTTCTGACTGAGACTGACCACAGCACTCTCTCCTCCAGGCTACGGTGATTGAGTCAGGGATGGGCACTTATTTCAAGCTAGCAGCCAAGGTGTTTCCTAGAACCTTCTTTTTAGGGTACCAGGAAAAACAGAATCATTAGCTGCAGTGATTTTGCTAAGAAAGTGTAATGGTGAGAGAGTTGGCCGACTGTATGGTTGGAGGAGCACAATCCACACAAGACACCCTCATTTCTGACAGGCATTGCGTTTGGTATCCTCAATTTTGACAGTTTACTAGAGGGACTCCGAGAGCTTACTCAGAGCTGCTGGACTTGTGGTTACAGTTTATTACAGGGAAGGGATACAGAGTAAA
>NW_005309715.1:0-841 GCF_000412655.1 Myotis brandtii
TTATTGCAGATAGCAAGTGTTAATTCACATTTTATCATGATCAGATTTCTCATAGCTCTCAAAAATGAATTTAATATGAGATACAACTTTGCATTTCTTTCTACTTAGAAAAAAACACACATTATCTAATGTGTTTCTGGTTCCTACTACTTATCTGAGCCCTCTTATCCCAACCTTCAAATGAGCTCTAATAAAGAAACATGATCACATTCTAGGTCCAGGACAAAGTGGGCTTATACTTAGGTATTGCTGAAAAGGTATTATATTCACATCACTTGGACATAAAGAGAAGAGGAGAGAGGTACACTACTGCTATTATAAAACATGTATGTAGTTATGACTAGGTAGGAACAAAGTATGTGCATTTTTGACATTGTGCTAAATGTTTTCTTATTTAATTTTCAAAGTAACCCTGTGGAGAAAAAGATATATGTAATCCACATGTTATAGATGAGAAAAAGAGACTTTTTAAAAGTAAGCTACTACCTGGGAGTCACCCTGTTATTAAGTAATAGAGCTGAGAAGAACACTTTTACTGAGTGTTAATCTATACTTCTTTAACCCTATGCTGTTGTGTCTGTGGAGATTAAAAAAAACTGGTTGGTACATGGGGTACTGTGGAAACAGTTACAGATTTGCAGCTGAGAATTGCATTTCATTTTAACTCATATTAAAGTTGCCTAATTTTACCTAGAACAAGTCAATAACCTACCTGGAATTCTGCTATAACACACTATTTGGAGCTTTTATGAAATGAAATCTGCATCCAATTAAGTTTTATTTTTTAAGAAAAACTTTAGTTATTAGAAATTCTGAATGGCTTGATTAACTACATATATAT
>NW_005309716.1:0-841 GCF_000412655.1 Myotis brandtii
TGCACTCAAACTTATCACAGTGCTGTCTTTCTTTAAAACATTTCCAAGCTTCCCTAAGGGGCCAAAGATTAGGCCCATCCTCCCAAGACCCACAAGGCCCTCTCCCATCTGGTGCTTTCTTCCCTGCCTCACCAGTGCCCCCACCTGTCTCCTCATTCAGGCCTTCACTCCTGTTGCCTCCTCCATGAAGTCCTCTCGGATTGTCTCTCTGACAAGGCATCACCCACAACCCCTCACCCTGCTCCATATTTCCTCACAGTCCTTGACATCATCACTTTTATTCATTTACTTTTTCTTACCTGGATGGAGAGAGGGGCAGCCCTGTGAGGCCCCAGGGGAAGGATGTCCCAGGCAGAGGGAACAGCCAGTGCAAAGGGAACAACACAAGTTGGCATACATAAGGGCCGACACAAGTTCCAGGTTGGTGGGAACGGAGCCAAAAGGGTGGGGACAGGCAGGAGATGCTATAACGGGGGCTGGGTTTGGGGGGCTCATGATCGAAGCCACTGGAAAGTTCTGAGCAGCCTGGGCAGGTCTAACAAACAGGTCCAGGGTGTACCTCTGCTCTGCGAAGAAAAGGGGCCTGGAGGAGAAGCAGGGAGCCCCGCGAAAGGGTCGCTGCCGGAGGAGAATGGTGATGACGGAGGTGAGAGCTCCGGATGCTTTAGAGACAGAATTGTGGGGCCCTGGCTGCGGTGGCTCAGTGGGTTGAGTGTCATCCCCTGCACCGAAAGGTCACCGATTGGATTCCCGGTCAGGACGCGTGCCCCAGTTGCGGGTTCACTCCCCAAATGGGGTCTGTGTGGGAGGCAACAGATTGATGTTTCTCTCTCACATCAAT
>NW_005309717.1:0-842 GCF_000412655.1 Myotis brandtii
AAAATTACTGACAGTTATAGTCATCAGAGAAAAGGTCAGTAAATTTAGAAATGCATAATTCATTATATATTCACTAACTCTTAAATTTTGCCACAAGATCAACTCATCACTTCATGGTACAGATAGTTCATCAGTACTGCCATTCTTTTATTTCAAAATATCGTGATGAATATATTATGCTTTAAGGTCTTATATTATAAAATTAACTATGTTGTGAACTTGTATACCACTTGATGCACATCTGAGTCTTCATCTTACTTTCCCATCCAAGTCTCCCCCCTCCATTTATTTTCTCCTTTTCATAGAAATGATTTCTGAAATAATTGTATACATTTACTGTTTTCAATCTTTCTTCCTTTGAATTCTCTTAACCCACTCAGTCAGGTTTTTTATCCCACAAAACTACTAAATAAGCTTTTCTCAGGGTCAGCAATTACCTTGAAATGGTTAAGCCCTGTGGTCATTTCTTACAACCAATTTTACTTGATCTAGCCTCAGCATTATACACAATTAATCTCTGCATCTTGAAATAGGTTTTTTCATTTAAGTTCTGGGAGACTACATATTCTATACCTTTTCAATCCACCCTCCAACACACACACACACACACACACATACAGACACTGGTACTTGTTTATCTCTAAATCCTCTGAATATTGTAATGTTCTGGTGCTATGTCCTTATACCACTTCTTTTCTCTGTTTATACTCAAGCTCTTGGTGAGCATATCCAGGAACATGGTTTTAAATTAAATTTTTGCTTATGACTATTCAATGTGTCACTTTAGCCAGAACTACTCTCTCCCAAAGTCTATCTATCTATCTATCTATCTATCTATCTAT
>NW_005309718.1:0-842 GCF_000412655.1 Myotis brandtii
CCAATGGAAGCCATCAAGCAAGGGGCCCGGATATGCAAAAATCCACCTTTTGGGTGGCAGAGAGGGGGAAAATGGTTCTGTGTGAATGTGTGGCTGAGGAAGTGGGGTGAACAAATAGAGACTAGCCAGTACATAGCACAACAAATATTTGTTGAATGAGTAAATGAATACCCACTAGGTTCCAGCAAGGTGCATGGTAAGTAATTAATGTTTGTTAATAAATGAGTGAATGAGTTATTCTGCCTATAAATTCTTTCTTAGGCTTTTGGGCTTGGGGGGTCATAATCAGTACATGTCAGTTTTGTTCCTTTGCTTGTAACTTCATCTACAGCCAAGATCGATAAGGAACTCAAAGAATAAGAAAAACTGGACATGCTTTAGAGATTTCATAGATATTGTCTGTGGTATAACTTGGCTTTAAGCCTGGACTTAGGAGTTGATGGCACAAATAATTCTTCACCCCACTCCCTAAAATGTCAACAAACCAAGGCCCTGTATGTAGGGAGCTCACCATAACTGCAAAAGCTGCCCAGGTCCCATTTTGGAAGGAGCTGAAAAGGTTAGCAAATTTGGAAAAATCACCAACTAAGCTGCCAAAACAATCTTTTTGTAATAGTCTGTTTCAAATTATACAGCCTAAAAGAATGTGATCTGATGAGGATTAAAGCCAAGGAAGCAAATTCTTGGAGCTATCTTCCATGTGATGGATACGACCCATTATAACCACTAAAAAGCTCTAGTTCCGAAATCAGATAGCCCTGGTTTTAAATCTCATACTATGTGACTTTGAACAAGTCACTGACTCCCAAGCCTCAGTTTCCTCATCTATAAAATGGGAATAA
>NW_005309719.1:0-842 GCF_000412655.1 Myotis brandtii
GGGGAAGGAAGCTACCCACTGGCCAGAAACACCCACAGTGGAATGTTACTTAGCAGAGAAAGAAGTCTTTACTCAATAGAGTCCCTGGAAATTTGAGGTTTATTTGCTATAACAGCTTAGTTATCCCAATTCATCTATCTTTTTGATGAGCACAAAGAGAATAGCTCCATAGCACGCCAAGATTTTCTCCCTACACCTCCCAGCTGCTGTGCTCTGTTGGATTAGACTGTCCCACAAGCAGGTGGCTGGGGTGCTGCTGGGGTGCCGAGCTGCCCCTCTGCTTTGGCTGCCCCCAGCTGCTCCTCCTGCTGAGCTTGGGAACTTCAAATCAGGAGCACTGCCCCCAGCAGCGGCAAACACACACCTGGAGATAATCACTGATCTACATGAAAGATAGGGAGTCCCTCCGGTTTGCATTTGTTCTGTGATTCCATTAGGTTTTGTGATTCTGTTTACTAATAGCCGGTGCTCAGGTGACACCTCCTGCTCTGTGGTTGGTTATTTGATACCACATTTAATTTTCCCAAGTTTTCTGATACCACTCAGTGGGGGAAATAATTGTTAGTGTTCACTTCTTAGAAGCTACCAGAGGATTTGAGCAGGTGTTTGATGATATGAGGATGTTTGCAGAATGTTTCTCACCTAATTGTCTCAAAACTGCAGGGTGTGTATTTGATTTCTTTGATTGATCTGTTTTGTGTATGCATTTTTCTAACATCTTGAATAATTTAGGAGCAATTCTTAGTTTGTGGCTAAGTGGGTGCCTAGCAATTATGCATCCTTCTGAATGAAGCAGCATATTTCACGCATATTCTGTTTCTTTGTTATGGGGTGGGGCCACA
>NW_005309720.1:0-842 GCF_000412655.1 Myotis brandtii
TTACAGCTTATTGCTAACGTCATTAGTTTCTAATCAGAGCTACTGCAATTATTGCCCAATAGTTACTGCTCCGCACTTCCAACCAGATGTCAAAAATAATGAGCCAATAAAACTGCTATTAATTTTAGTTTGAATGACAACTATAGGCCCTTGTAGCTCAAGATTAGGGACCTTATCAAAAGCAGGGCAAATGATTGGAATGTTCAAAAGTAATGAAAATGGTGAGCATATGAATTAATATGTTTCTAATTATAAAGTGAAATACGCAGCTCTGAAATCCAACCTTCCTCACACGTTTTCTGGGATGAGTGGCGCAGGCCTCTCAGATCGGATCCCAGCCTGCAGGCGTTGAGTGGCTGAGAAAGTGCCCTTCACAGGAGGAAGACATGTTGCCGCATTAAACCTGGTTGCTCCATCCTCTCTGGCTCCAATGAGAGAACCGGGCCGGGTGCACAGGCCGGGAAGAGGGCCTTCATCTCAATCGTGGACCCAGTGAAACTGCTCCATTCTGCTGCCGACTGGGGGGTGCTCTTACTGCCCCTGTCTGCCGCCCGGACACACCCCATTTTAGAGAAAGTCTCTTCCTGTTATCAATGAGGTCATCATCCCCACACAACACAAAAGGAGCCTGCAATGTGGGCTACAGTTAGGGGGACAGGCTTTATTCAGTGAAAACAGCGCAATTGTGAACAGCTTGGCTGTGGAATGGCACAAACAGCTGGAGCAAGGCAGCCCTGGCCAGGCAGCCCAGTTGAGGAGGCCCAGACATGGCAGCTCAGCTCCAGTAAGGTAGCTCTGCTCCACTCCAGTGAGATCACTTCAGTGTTGCAGCTCTGGCTCCA
>NW_005309721.1:0-842 GCF_000412655.1 Myotis brandtii
CTGTTTGTAAAGTTTTTTTATTTTTAATATTATCAAGAATGGTCTTCTGGAAGAGAATCCATTCCCAGCATCCATTCTCACCTTTCTCAGTATTAGAACTTCTCAAGTGTTAGAAGCAGCTTTTTGGCTGCTGAACGTATCTTTAAGGCTGTTTGTCGAAGGGGCGCAAGTAGAATTGGTGTGGAAAAGATCCAGAAAATATCACCAAAGGAAAGAAGTGTACCTCCCCCCCCCCTTTCTTTCTTGTTGCTGTTCTGAATACAGATGTGATGGCTGGAGCAGGAGCGCCATGCTGGGCTGTGAGGAGAAAGGGGACTGTGATCTTAATGATCCTGGGCTTCTTCCCAAGTTGTATTGTCCTACTTATATTTCATGAGAAGGTCATACATTTCCAATTCGAGTCTGTTATTATGCTGTCATTTGAAATGAAATCCAATCCTAACAATCAGACCTTTGTAAACGTATCTCTCCCCCACTAGAGTGTGAGACCATAACACTTGGTAGCAGGTGTTATGTCTTACTTTGCATCTATCTCGAATCACTTCCCAGCAACTAACACAGGGCATGACATATATCAATTGCCAAAAATATTTTTAAAATAATATATTTAAAGAATCTAATCAAGGTGAAAATGTACTTCCTGATATTTTCTTATTACAAGGCAAGACATGGAAAAACATGATAATTAAAAGGTACATGAAAGCAGTGACTGTTCAGAACAGAATTCACATAAAGAATGTGCTAAAAGGGAATCATACTATATATTATATATCGTATCCACTCATAGGAGACATATATACTGAAGAGCACTCAGTTGTAAGCATAGATCGTGTCAATGCATA
>NW_005309722.1:0-842 GCF_000412655.1 Myotis brandtii
TCCTGTGCCCTAACTCCTGCAAGTCCTGAGGATCTGTAACTTAGATCTTCAGTATTTGCAGAGATTAAGCTCAGTCAGAGATGCTCACAAGCATACAGGAAAACAAGACTGCGACAGACTGGCAGCACAGAAGCACTAAGGTTAAACTCCCAAGAACTTCTTATATTGGAATTCTCAGATACAAAACACATGATAGCTATGGATTAATGATTAAAGAAAACCAAAAAATATTTCAACACAAAATTCTGGATAGTGTTAACCTCTGTAGAGAAAGCAGAGAAAGAAATAGCCCAGAGTAGCTTTTATCAACCTGGCAATGTACTAACATCCAAGTTGGTTGGAGAGTCCTTTTGCCTTGTGCTTCACATTTTCTGCATATTATTCTTATTCTTTATACGTGTCAACTATTTACATAGCGATACTTTAAATATCAAACTAACAATAAGACTTCTCTTACATTACCCACATCTATTTTTGCCACTCCTTTTAAAATTCCTCCTAAGCATGACAGGACAGTTTACAATTTTACAGTATTTCCATCTAATGTATGTCAGTATGTTACTTTTCCATCAACATAAAACATACATATGCTATATATACTTACATCATAGAGACTGTGATAATAAATGAACCAAGAATTATAACTCACCTAATGTAAGTCTATGGAGCAAGCAGCAACTCACTTCTTGAATTTTTTCATTGACAGGGAATGCTTTCATGGCTTCTACCACAATGTTGTAACACCTGACGTTGCCACTCATGAGGACTTCAACATTGTTGCCTAAATTTAGAGAAATCCTAATCATCATTAAGGTAAGAATTTTCCCTCGTAAATGCACATA
>NW_005309723.1:0-842 GCF_000412655.1 Myotis brandtii
AGCAGTCCTTCACCTTACTTCACGTGGGGGTGAGGGTGAAGGGTTCTTAGCCTTTATCAGCCAGTCACGCTGGCCTGGTCAGCTCAGCCTGCCCTGGCTGCCGCATGTGAAGTTTTCCTAGTGGCCAGGAGAGGGCACCCCTGACCACCAATAAGGGCATTGGGTTTTTCCATTTGTTTAGCCACTGTGCTGACCCCTGTGTGCAGTATCTCGTTAAATCCTCAGAATCCTTTGAGGCAGGCTTTTCTTACCTTCATTTAGCACATCCAGAAACTGAAATGATGAGCCCAAAGTCACAACCATTAGGTGGTGGCAGCAGGTTTCAGATGGAGCAGGCCTCCTGTCACTCTGTCACTACATTCTGCTAAGGGCAGGGACCTAACAGCAAGAACTCTAAGAAAATAGTGTTTGGGTTTAGGGGCTAAGATAACTGTTTTCTTCTGGCCCCTACTTTAGTGAACATTGGGAAGCTCTACTCCCGTTCTCTAGAATATTTTTCACATCAAATCTTAGGTAAATAAAAAGAAAAACTGAGGTCAGCACATTTGACCCAGGTAGTAAGTATCAGAACATTCAGACTGCTTGCTAAGGACTCGGCCCAGCCTGCGAGTTTGACCCGGGCTGTGGCTCTGCTACTGTCAGGCTAATGCAGGTTCTCGGTCTTACTGTGTGAGCTTGGGTGGGACACATGCCCCTGGTTCAGTCCCTGCCACTCTCACTGACACACCAGGTCCTCGTTACTCATTACTGTCACCTGCTGAACATCTTGCCTTTGCACTTTTAGTCCAGTGGATCGTGATCCTCACCAAAGGCTCTGAATTAATTGGCCTCAAGTGGGAACC
>NW_005309724.1:0-842 GCF_000412655.1 Myotis brandtii
TTTAGCGACATAATGTCCATGGCTTGAAATCAGTCGTGCGGGTGGGAGGGAGGTATTTGTACCACGGAAATCGGCAAACGCTACAAAGCAGGGCGGTTTTTTTCTTTCTTGGAGAGCCAGCCATTAAACATTTACCAGCATGTCACTGACTTCATCATACTCATTTTATTATCATTTGCTTAACCAAGCTGTTTGCTAGCCCGCATCTAACTTGTTTCTAAATGCTTACATTGTAAGAGGTGCATTTTGCTGAATGCGGAGGTTTGGCGTGTGGCTGAGATGGTTCCCTTAGGAAACACTCCCAGGAGTGGGATGAGACTAGATGAGAAGCTGTGAGCATTTGAGGGGCTCCTGGTGCAGGGACCAGAACAGCTGTTCTGACTACACTCCCTCAGCCAGGCCCGGGGACAGGCTCCCCGCACATACCTGCGGGCACTTGGCGGCGCTGTAGCAGTCCCCAGCGGTGGCAAAGGGCACGGGATGCCCTTCGCTGGTCCTCGCAAACTGTAAGTCAGTGGCTGTGGAGTTTGGAGAAGGGTTAAAGGCGGAAGAGAGGTGACAGCGGGAGAAAGAGGCAGGGAAGGGACCGGATGTTAACAAGGAGAGAGAAGGGAATGAGAACAGTAAAAGAAATAATAAGAGGGAGTGGGAGAGGAAAAAAAAACACAGTATGATTAGTGAGCAAATGCATCCAGATGCGCTCTGGCTTGTTCCTCCTTGGGGTTCTGAGAGCCTCTCCCTGGGGTTTATCAGCCCTGACTGTCTCCTCACAGCGCGGAAGCCCCCCAAGGGGGTCGAGATGACTGTATGTCATGTGTGAACTGCCTCGCTTAAACAGAGCG
>NW_005309725.1:0-842 GCF_000412655.1 Myotis brandtii
CTTTCCCAACCCTAAAACTGCAAAAATTCTAGAATTTTTGTCAGTGTGATGACTGGAAAATGATAGCTCATTATTTATTTTCATTTTCCTGAATACAAGTGAGGTTGATGTTTTATATGTTAATTAGTCACTCACAAATGCTATTCTGTGATTTGCTGGTACATATTAGTATTTACTGTTTTTCTATTTCAGTATTTTTCCTTAGTTTTTATAATTGTCTGGATAATACACATTATAAATATCTTCTATATGCATTATAAATATCTTCTCCATTGTGACTTCCTATCTTTTAACACAAAGCAATTTTTAATTTGATGTAATCAAATGATAAATGAGCAAATTATAGATTTGCTGGTATTAAATTCTTCTTGCATTCCAATGACAACTCCCACTCCATTATAATGTATTGTTTTAAAAACTTTCATGGATTTGGTTACCTAGTATTTTAATCAGCAGGTTTATATCTATGTTCATAAGTTTATAGGCCCATAATTTACCTTTTTTTTCCATAATTTACTTTTATTACATTATCCTCCTAATTCAATTTTTAAACCAGCTTATATTAATCTCATTTCAAAAGGCAAAACAACTATTTTTCTACTTTATGGAACAACTTGAGAAGTTTAGTAAATCTCATCTAGAAACTTTCTGGGCATAGGCCTAATAATTGGGATGTGCAGAATATTTTTCCACTACTTTAGCTCTTAAATGGTTATTAATGTAGTCAAGTTTTTAAAATGTCTTCCAGTGTCAACTTTGACATTTTATATTTCTACAACTTTTCAAATTTATTAGTGTATAATCTTTATAAATTCTCAATTATATTTTCACTAGAGGCCCGG
>NW_005309726.1:0-842 GCF_000412655.1 Myotis brandtii
GATTAGTTTTCCTTCTTTAACAAATCCAGCTTTCATTGGACTGTTTTCTTTTCTGCCTTCCTCGTGGAATCAATTCCTTCGAAACAAGGAGGCAGTTCTTTCAAAAACACCTTTCCCTCCCTCTGCCCGTGTTTTCTGACCCCCAAACGCACCCATTGTCTGACTTGACAAGTAAGCAAATGAACACAGGAAATTGTGTAGAAGCTTCAGGTTGAGGGAAAAATCGTGTTGCAAGAAAGAAATACCAGTATGAATGTTGCTTGAAACCCTGGAATGGCCGCCAAGAGCAAAGATGTGAGGTAAAACCAGCCTTTTCATGGACTGGGCCTCACTCAAATGCAAAACCTGTTTAAATGTCAACACACCTTGGACAAGGAGATAAGTCCTTTAAGAAGAACAGTGAAACTCATGAAGAGGTACTTATATGACTTAAACTGAGAGAACTCTCAGGTGACTTCTTAAGGGGCCGAGTGGCCCTTCATCATCTTGACAGAAAGAGCCTACGCTGCATGAAGGATTATAAAATAATATCCACCATTTAATGGGCTCTCATCTTGTGCCAGGTGCTTTACAGATCTCACCTGACTGCAGAGCAGCCTATTAATTATTCTCACTGCCTCCATTTCACAGATGAGCATGGGGCTGCCTCCAGGCGCAGCGTTAGCGACGTAGCTGGGATTTGAACCTAGAACTTGATGCTTTTTCTGCAACACAAAGTGGCTTCCCTCCAAAAAAATAATCTATGAATGGCTTTGTAAGTATGTATTTTATAGTGAGAGCTTCAGTTTGTATTTTATTTATTTTATAAAAAATATTTTTTTTATTGATTTCAGAGAGGAAGG
>NW_005309727.1:0-842 GCF_000412655.1 Myotis brandtii
TGTATGGGATGATGCTCCAACCAACTGAGCCACATGGCTGGACACAAAAGCAGGTCTTGATGAAAGAGCTGAATGTTTCTCACTTGATAATGAGAAAGGAAACCCCCTATATTTCCACTCAAAGACCCAGACTCAGAAATGCTCTGATATAAAGGAAAGACTATGAACCCAAGACAGACATGACCCAGTTTCAGGACCCTCAAAGATATTATGAACCTCAACCGGTATAAATAATTCTCCACTAAGTGTTTCCATGAATTTGGCTCTATGATCCCCTCTGATTCTCCTTGGCTTTCTCTATAATTTGCAGTGCCTCCTCCCACACCTCATGCTCAGGCCTGCCTTTCCAGCCCTGTAAAGCCCATACCAAGTCCCCTCCCAAAGCTTGTCCACCCTGGTCCCCCACGCAGTGCCAACCACAGGGCTTCACTCACAGTGGGCACTCAAGGAGCGTTTTTATGATGAATGACCCATCCATACTCTACCATGTGTTTGGCTTTCAACCCAGGAATTAATCTTCTTTCGACTTTCATCTGCTGCATTTACAAAATCAACTGGTTCCAGAGAAGCATGATAATATTTTTCAACATAATCTAAGTATTTCTTTAGGAGAAACAGGGAAGGAATAGAAAGAGTTTGAAATTCAATTTATCTATTGCCAACATCTCTAAATAAGTTCAAGATCACTAATATTCTATGCAGGGTTTGGGGCAAATCACTTTGAGTACTTCCATGCACCTTTTATGCAGGTGTAATAGGGTTAAAGCAAAAATCAGATTTAAACTGCCAAGATTACAAAGGAGCTCTCAAGGGGCCAGGATGTCTGAAAAACAGGCAGGGGG
>NW_005309728.1:0-842 GCF_000412655.1 Myotis brandtii
GCTGCCAGCATCTTGACCTTGGACTTGTAGCCTCCAGACCTGTGAGAAAGAAAGTCCTGTTGTTCATAAGCCACCCAGTGTAAGGTATGTTGTTATGGCGCTCAGAACATACTAAGGTAGTGGCTGTGTGCATGAAAGCAGCCTAGAGACACGGACAGATGGGCTCTGAGAGGTGTGATCCTAAAGACCTTCCAGAGGCTGCCCCGATGTTAGTGAGACTCAGCTCTACTCTTTGCCCTTAGATTGTCTGATAATATATAACTTTGCCAAAGTTTGAAATAGGTTTCTCGTTATGTAAGGGCCATAAGAGGCTGCTACTATAGAAAGCAAGTCAGGAGTGAGGCTCCAGAAAGAAGAAATGTGTTCTCTCGTGTTGGTGCTGTAAACAGGTTAAAGACTACAAGAAGCCATTAGATTGGGTAAACGGGAGAGATCAGTGGGAGGTATTTGTCTTTATAGGTTGCATTATGGCTGGGTGTCTCGTCTACATTAGCCTGAATGCTGACCGCCACTTCTTATCTGCCATTCCTGACATTCTGCGGGTCATGACCCAGAATCTGTGTGGTCTCTAGCATGTGCTTGGATTAAGCTCTCTCTCTCTTTATTAAGAGTTCTTAGATGGATGTTTACTGGTTTAAATTTTATCTGTAGCATTCCATAGGAAAATCTGCCAACAAGTATCCTATTTTAGACAGCTCTGCTTATCCTTAACTGGTGGAACAAGATGTGCGCAGTGACCACCTGTCGTTTAGGAATTACACCCTGGGAAATTCACCCAGCGACCCTTGGGAAGTCTGGATCCCTTCTCAATTGGAGCCCCATCTCAGTCACATGGCAGAGGA
>NW_005309729.1:0-842 GCF_000412655.1 Myotis brandtii
TTGGTTGTAGGTCCTTGCTATTCATCACTTTGAGTATGTCTTGCTGACTCTCCTAACAGAACCAAGACTTCTCTATCCTAACCACTTGCCATCATTTTACAGGATGATTTACAATTATGCTCCATTTCTTGTTTTTATATATAATTTTTTTATTTTTATTGAGATATATATCTCATTACACAAAGTACACTATCTTTAAGCAAGTATTTCAGTGACTTATAGTTTATTCAGTATCTTATTCAGTTACTACCACTGTCTAATTCCGGAAAATTGACATCATAAAGAAACATCATGGTTATGTCACAGTTAGTGTCAACTTCCTCCCACTCCATTTTCATAATCCACTTTCTGTTTCTATAGATTTGTCTATTTTGACATTTCATAAAAAGTAAAATCATAAAAAATATGTCCTGTGTGTGGCTTCTGTCACTTAGCACAATGGTCAAGGTTTATGCAGACTATAGTGCGAATCAGTTCTCCATTCCTCTCTGTGACTAATATTTCAGTATATGAGCACCGTGGGTTTTCATCCATTCCTTCATTGATGAACAGGTGTGTTGTTTCCACTCTCTTAGCAACTCTGAATGATGCAGCTATGAACATCTGTGTAGAATTTTTTGCATGAAAGAATGCATTCATTTCTTTGAGTGTATATATAGGAATTGGTATGGAGCACTTTTTGAGGAAATATTGGACCGTTTTCATTGCAGCTACACCATTTCACTTTGCAAAACGAAGACTCAGTCCACGTTCTCTATGAAATTTTGTCTCCTGTGAAACCCCCAGAGTGTGGGAACCGTGGCACACAGCAGAGCTCGGGGCTCACAGTCAGAAACACAAAA
>NW_005309730.1:0-842 GCF_000412655.1 Myotis brandtii
GGGACTTATGGAAGGGCAAGCCTTAAACATCACCAACTGCTACATTTGAGTAGAACTTCAGTGGAACATATAATTCCGACACAAAGTGTGTGCTTACCCTATTTAAAAATCGCATTTGACTCACAGCTGGATGGTCTTTGAAAGAAGTTGGGTGTCACATCAAGCCATCTGTGTTTCTGTGGGCTTTTACGACAGTCATTCTGAAGAGGAAGAGGAAGAGCAATGCAAATGTCGTGAAATTTAATGTGCGGTTACACTTGGAGAGCAAGTCTCCCTTGGCCTCCAAGGTGCCACCACCAACTGCAGCTGGAGTTCTGGTTTTATCATTCTCCCCTCCCCCCACGGAGAACAATTCCAACATTAGTTTGTAAGTAAGCAGTTTAAATAGAGAATCTAAGGAGCTGATGGTATAAAATATAAAACGTTGAACAAGATTCAAATGGATTGTGTCACGCAGTGGTCCTGTTGAATGGCAAAGGTCACAGAGAAGAAGCTGCGTACAAATCCTCAAAAAACAAAACCAGAACTTTGGGCAATACCATTGTTGAAAAAATGAAAAAATTCTGTTATAATTTTTAAATATATAAAGCCATATATATATGGCTTCCTCTGTTGCCTTATTCTTTAACATATATATATTTCTTTTTTTTTAAAGTCTTCAGGCTTTGTACTACAAATAGCAAACTTTCAATTAACACCCAAAGTTGAAAGCATTTCAGGAAAGCATTGATTCTATCTGCCAATGGATTGAATGCATTTGGCGAGTGACCTAATTAGCGTGGAGCTGGTTCTTTCTCCTGCTCTGCTTCCCACTAATTGAGGACTGCTGGCCTTCTCCCCCC
>NW_005309731.1:0-842 GCF_000412655.1 Myotis brandtii
GCGCGCACGCACGCACACGCGCAAACACACATGCATCTGCATATGAACATGACAAAACCAGGTTTAAATATGCACGTTCACTTTCTCAAGAAAATATATTACATTCAAATAAAACATTACCAAAACGGGTCACCCAGTATTCAATTGTTATTAACACTTTTTTTTGGGGGGGGGCATGGTTTTAAGGAGGTCTTTTGCAAATACAAGGTGTGCCAAAAATTAAATCTCGCTAACTTGTATAATGAACTCCACTGTCATTGAACTTGTATTCTCTTATTTTAGGCGACCTCTATGAGTTAGGGACATAGGGTATTGCCATTGCTGTGTAATTGGTGAAAAATAAGTCCCCCCCCAAAAAGAAATAATAGGTGTACCGGCACAGAACCTGTTAGGGGAGAAACTAGAAGTAGAAGCCAGGTTTCTTGCCACTTAAGTCAAACAGAATGCAGAGTACACTTCCTGTGAGATACAAGTCTTCACAACGCGAATGCTCTGTCACTCTGTGGAACTGAACAACTCTAATATTATTGAATTGCCCATTGGATTCCACCCATTTGGTTTCAACATAATCAAATGCCTTGTTCAAGATGTTGGTGAAAGGCATTTCTCCCACACCAGAATGAATTTGTTTCCCAACCATACGGATCGGTGATGTGATTTAGTGGATTTTGCTTTCTTATGTAGTAGAAACCTTTCCTTATTATATGAAGCTAATTTCCAGCATATGATAACCCGTCACAAGTCAGGTCATAAATGTCTAAGACCAAAGTCAGTGGTTCTAACCACCCACGAAGAAGAGGCTGCCTCGCTGACGTGGCTCAGGGCTTGAGCATCGACCCCTG
>NW_005309732.1:0-842 GCF_000412655.1 Myotis brandtii
CCACCCACTGCTGATCACTGTCCCTCACCGGCAGCCCAGGAAAGCAGCAGCAAGGCAGGTCAGCAAGCCCAGGCAGACACTTGAGTCAGCCTCTTACTGTTGACGTCATAAGCTCCTGGCCTGGTTCCTACAACAGGTGAACCTCCCTTCAGCTGCGTGGGAGCAGTGTCCATCTCTGTTCTGTCGATCACAGCGACAGCAGCAAACACCGATGGGGCAGCAGAGTTCAGGTGCCATGTTAAAGAAAATAGGGAAAGATCTCTGAAGCCCTATTTCCCCCCGTAAATTCCCTTGGGGACAATAAGTGTACTGGTATCTTGCACTGTTACTGCCTGCACTCCTCGATTTTCCCCACGAGTACATTAATTTTGTTTTCCCAACTAGGTTATGCATTGTGAACTCACTGCCTAAACCCCTTCAGGATGGCATCGACACTGCTGCCCTCTGGAACTCCCTTATCTCTCAAGTCTGTCACCACTACTAATACCCCAACAACACGGAACTTCTTGAGTTCCAAAAGCACAGCTTCCTGTCTTCTGCAAGGATTTTCTCACCTCCTACCCTTTGTCTGAAATGTCTTTCTCCCTCAACACCCTGGCCAGGGTCCCTAAGCAGCCTGATTATGCCTAACATTCCTTTCCTCACCTCCTTTTGGAAGGCCTTTTGTGAAAATGTATTGACTCCAAAACTGTGCTGGGTACCACACCTCTGTATCCCCATAATACCTGCACATCTCTCTCTGCACACCCATCACATCATTTTATAATGATTGGTTGTTAGGTTTCCTTACTCCCAATTTTATCAAGTGCTCCTTGAAAGGCTAGGACATTTACTCATTTTTT
>NW_005309733.1:0-842 GCF_000412655.1 Myotis brandtii
GCTCAGCCTCCAACTGGAGTCTGTGCCCTTTGACCCTCTCCCCGCTCCCCTCACCCCGGCTCCTGGAAACCAGCGCCCCACTCTGTGCCTACAAGCTCAACTTTATATATTTTTTGGAAGTTTCCACACATAGGTGAGATCATACAGTATTTGTCATTCTACGTCTGGCTTATTTCACTTAGAATAACGTCCTCCAGGCCCGTCCATGTCGCTGCAAATGGCAGGAATGCCTTCTTGTCTGACTGGGTGACATTCACCACAGTTCACCTTCCTCCTCCGTTCCCCCACCAGCGGGCATGCAGGCGTTTCCATGTCCTGGCTGTCGGGAGCCGTGGTGCCAGGGGCGTGAAGGGCAGCGACTCCAGGAGATACTGGTTTCGTTCCTTCGGGGTCCCCTGCGTCGGCACATGGCGCTCGGGCCACGCACACCCCACGCGCAGCCTTGCTCTCGGCCACAGCAGGACCTCGAGTCTCCTCCTGTGCGAAGTGAGAGCTGGACCACGGTCCCGTCCGGCTCTGAATGCACTCCCTCCCTCAGCAAGTGCTCATGGGGTGCCAGCTGCACTGGGCACCGTCAGTGTGGCTCTACCGCTCAAGAAATCGCTGCATTTTATGACGCACGGTCCTTCTGGGGGAAACGTGTTCCTGGACCCACACACAACCACGCTGCTTTCCTGACGGGCCCCCGATTCCAGCAGGCCCCGCACCCGTCACCAGCCCTGCCCACGCGCCACAGGACGCCCCGGGTGTGCTCGGCTCCAAGGCTCTGGTACCGTCCTCGGGCCCGGCTGAAGGCACCGTGACGCGCCAGTCCAAGGGGAGGTTGCGGGCTGTGACGGGTG
>NW_005309734.1:0-842 GCF_000412655.1 Myotis brandtii
AATAAATAAATAAATAAATAGTATGGTGCATGCCCACACAGAATCCACACACATGTATCTCCCATTTCATAAATTATTTGTGAAATTTAACTCACATTTTCCTTCCACTGCTCAGGATGAGAAAAACACTTTATGTGTGAAATGGAGGGACTGTTAATCTGGAAAAAGAAAAGAGTACCTCATAGCTTAAACTTGACCTTTCACTTTTCACGTTATTGGTGACATTTATTTCTATATGAATCACTGGTTAATTTTTTTTCTGCTAGGGCCTGACAATTTTTCTTATAACTAGGACTGACATTTTAAAACATTAAGACTATTAATCTTATTCCAGCCATATTTATGGAAAAATAGCCCAAATTATTACTTTTTGATTTTATGACATGTTTTGGCATAAAAAGTTTTTCTTTTTGTGTGGTGAAATCTATTGATATTTTTCTTTAACATTTCACCTTTTACTATTTTGTAATTCCCGAAGCAGTTCAGTACTCATGCATATTTAATGTAATGATTTAGTTCATCTAGGATTTATTTTGATGTATGGATCTCACTTGATATTTTTTATTGAGATATAATTCAAATAGCATAAAGTTCACTCTTTGGAAGTGTACAATTCAGTGGTTTTTAGTAAATACACATTGTTGTGCAACCATCACTACTACCTACGTCCAAAACATTTTCATCCCCAAAAGAAACACTATATCAATTATGTCAATCCTACCCCCTTTCCATCCTTCCTCCAGCCTCTCGTAACCAGTAAGCCACTTTTGTCTATTCTGGACCTTTCACGGTAATAAAATCATACAAGATGTGGCTTTTGTGTCTGGCTTCTTTCATTTAGC
>NW_005309735.1:0-842 GCF_000412655.1 Myotis brandtii
GTCATGTCCAATTAAAGACATTTAGATTTATCTTTATTATGCAACACAGGTTCAATCTCTAGAATGGGGCAATTAATGATTCCAAATCAGTGGATCAATTAAAAACAAACTTAACAAGTTAAAAACATAATTTGTAGATATTTAATATCCTCTGAAAAGCATTTCCAAGCTAAGGATGAAAATAAGTGTGCATAGTTTATTTTATGCAGTTAGTTTCAAATTCTGTCAGGTTGACCATCAGCAATGTCAGTCTTTTGGGTTCTTCAAGATCTTTCCTTAAATTCATGAACGTGCTTTCTATGGCAAGGGAAGGAATGGAAACCCCCGCCTTTTGGAACTCATGATACCACTCTGAGGGAAGGCCTGTGCTTGTTCTTTCAGATTAGCGGTTACCTGTCCAGGAACCCATCTCTGTAAGCAAGTCCAGGGGAAGCGGGTGGGGAAGTCAGTACTTAGACCTTCATCCTAGGCCTCTTGCAGCTCCCTGAGTAGCTGGTGGTCTCACCGTAGTCATCTCCATTTTTAAAGAATCCAAGCATATAGAACATATTGAAGATTTTAACTAATATTGATCAGTTACACTTGTGTATTATAAGATACTTTTTTAACCTAAAAGTTTTAATGAATATTAAGCTACTCTATTTTAATTTGTAATCTAAAACTTTCCAGGGACATAATCTTTTACAAATAAGTGCTGATCTGCCAAAGATGTATGGATTTTACTGAAACAATAGTTTCTGTGATGTTAGGGGTTTTATTTCATTATCTCTTTTGCAAAATGTTACCTTTTTCACAGAGCTTGTCTTCTCTCATTAGCATTATGTGAGGCAACTCAGTCTTTG
>NW_005309736.1:0-842 GCF_000412655.1 Myotis brandtii
ATTAGTGTTAAGAAGTTTTAACTGTGTTTTGCTGAAATGTATTCTCTTGGGAGCCTGTATACATTGATATTGTGGCATATGCTTAATATTACTGTCACCGAATATTCGTTTTTTTGTTTCTATTTTTGTAGTAACAATTTTATTGTGAATTTCCCTTGCTCTCACCATCACATCTATCAACCAGTATGAATGACTTGCTCAATTGTCTCACCTTTTCTTAGAATCAACAATGCTCCTTTCTTTGTTAAATTACTCTTATCAGTTTCCAAATATGCTACAACTTCTGCCAAATTTAATAAAAAGAAAGGAAAAACACTTCCCTTTTTCTCAAATCTTCCCCAAAACCTGAATTATGTCCACAATAACATAAATTCTCAAAAGATATTTTTTTTCTACTTTAAATATTCTATTGATGGTAAGACACAGCACAATAATACTAATTTCACTCAGTTAGATGAAAGGCAAAACTCTTTGCTACTTGCAGTTCTAAAGAAAAAGCTATCACTCAGGGCCACAAAGGGGTTTGCACTCCAGGACAGAGAGAGGGTACACAGTGAGCTGGGACTGTGGGTGCAGTTTATATATGACAAGAGAGATGAAGTTAGTTAGGTTTCATGAAACTCCTATAAATTGGCTAATTTGAATAATTCTGAGGATCCTGGGGAAAACAGCTGTCCCTAGTTCTCTAGCAGCTAGCCTTAGGGTGATTAAGGTAAATGCATAGTGGTCCCAGCATGTGAGAGGGAGATAAGGGAAGTTCTTGGTTGTGGATTTATTCAGCTACTAAGAAGCGCATTTGATGGATCTCTAGTCAGTGCCTCAAACAATGGAATACTACGTTG
>NW_005309737.1:0-842 GCF_000412655.1 Myotis brandtii
CCAACACTTGTTATTACTTGTCTTATTGATAACAGCCATTCTAATAGTTGTGAGTCATATATCATTGTAGTTTTGTTTTGCATTTGCCTGATAGCTAGTGAAGTTGAGCATTTTTTCTATATATGTTGGCCATTTCTATGCCTTCTTTAGAGAAGTTAGACTATCATCTTTGCCTGGGGGAAAATTGTCAATAAATGGCTGCATTGTGGTACTTTATTCCTAAAGATTAATTTAATAAATACACTAATAAAACTTTTAAAAGCAAACATTATAGTTAGTTATTCTGAGAAATGAGATATGTTGTGTGAGGATTTTTTGGAAAAGTTCAGATCAGGAAATTTTCTAAAAAAATTTTATAAGGTTTTGAGTTAGTGTGTGCTTTGCTGAGAAGGAAATTATGAGATTAGAATGTGGTCTTGGGAATGTCTCATGATTAAATTTCACAAACATTAATGAAGACTTCATATGTGCTAGACTTGAGAGATCTCAAAGACATATAAGATGATTTCCGTGCTCTCTGACTCATATTCAATTGTAATGTTTGTTAGATTATGATGAGTATAATGGTAGAAATGTAAACCAAAATATTTTGGGGGTAAAAGGGAAGGAGAGAATGATCAAAAGAATAATTTTTAAAAATATTTCTGATAAGAAACAGAGGCAATTAGAATTTCAAAAGTTGGACATGCTGTCCTATATAACCCATTAGAGATATAGATGTTCTTGTTGTTTGAAATTCCTGACCTCCAAATAAAATATCTATATAATAAAAAGTCAGGGTCCTAACCACCGAAGGTTAGACCAGACCAGAAGTCAGTGCTGGGTCACCATGGCAACCCAGC
>NW_005309738.1:0-842 GCF_000412655.1 Myotis brandtii
TTCCAAAACTTTTTCACCACTTCAAACAGAAACTATAACCACAAAGCAATGCTGCCTCCCTATCCCCTGGTAGTTCCGAATCTACTTTCTGTTTCTATGAATTTGCCCATTATAGATATTTTATGTAAGCAGAAACTTACAGTATTTGTCCTTTTGTGTGTGGTTTGTTTCATTTATTATAATGTCTTCAAGATTCATTCGTGTTGTAGCATGTATCAGAGCTGCATTTCTTTTTATGGTTCAATAATATTCCATTGTAGGGCTATATCACATTTTGTTTGTCCATTTATCTGGTGATGGACACTTGTTTCCACATTTTGGCTATTGTAAATAATGCTGCAATAAACATTTATATATTAATATCTGTTCAAGTTCTTGCTTTCAATTTCTTTGAGTAAATATCTAGAAATAGAATTGCAGGGTCATAGCTAATTCTATGTTTAGTTTTTTGAGGAACCACCGAACTATTTTCCATAGCAACTATACCATTTTACAATCCCATTGGCAATGTATGATGATTCCAACTTCTTCAAATCTGAGCAAATATTTTTTCCCAGCCTATGGCTTGACTTTTCATTCTCTTAACAGTATCATTCTCCAAGCAAAATTTTTTCAGCTTTAATCAAGTCCATCATTTTTTTTTTCTTTCATGGATCTGCTTTTGGTGATGTGTCTAAAAAGTTATCACCAAATCCAAAGTCACCTAGATTTTTTTCTATGTTATCTTCTAAAAATTTTATAGTTTTGTGTTTTGCCTTTAGGTTTATAATCCATCTTAATTTTTTGTGAATGGTGAAAAGTCTATGTTTAGAGTCATTCTTTTGCATATTGATGTCCAGTTG
>NW_005309739.1:0-842 GCF_000412655.1 Myotis brandtii
GTAAAAGCAAAATTTTGTTCCTGATGTATTTAACCTAAAACATCTGGTTTAGACAATTGTTAAAGATTGTCAGGACTTTTTGGTTCCACCTTCTGAATGGATATTTTCTTGCAGGCTTCCTGCCACCTATCACTTATATAAAGGCATGTCTCATCCAAGTCACCGATAATAATGTTGAGTAGCACAGAGCCAAGGATGGAGCTTTTCTGCACATTTCCAGAGAGTTTTCTCCAGGTGGTTATGATCAGCATTCTTTGGATAATGGCGCTCTTCCCACGTTAGGTAAAAATCCACCAAGATGGATAGTCTAAATTAATAGTGGCTTAAAATGTTCGAATCACAGAATCCTTTGCTTAAAAGAAATGTTACAGGGTAAGAGCAAAAGAACAGATAGAAGAACTGCTCTGGTTAAAGGGCAGGGGTTTGGCTGTCATGGAGCTACTAGGACAACTACTAGATGCCCACCCCTCTGATAGGAATCTATGGACTATGATTTGAAAACCATGTTTTTCCACTCAGGTTTCTGGCCTTCTACTCAGGGCATCACTTCTTAGCATACCATATCCCATACTTACTATTTGAAGGTGTGAATAGGTGGTGACCTTCCCAATACGAGGCCCATTAGACCTTATAGAACGTGTCCTCAGACAAAGGTGGGTGACAAGCTGATTTTCAGTCTTTATGACTTTGGAGTCAAAGGATTCCCAACCACAGAAAAATATGCCAGTGATTGCAGTAAGGTGCACAGTCTGAACTTAAGGAATTATATTCCCCACAGACACTGAACTATTCACCAGCTTTGTCACTGTAATGACCCATTCCTCAACAACAATTTGAATTCA
>NW_005309740.1:0-842 GCF_000412655.1 Myotis brandtii
AGAGAAAACCAGCTGGCGGTGGGAACAAGCGGTGTCAGACCTCGCGCATGGGGCCATGTCAGTAAGCAGCAGCCCACGACTTTCCCAGGACCCTGAAATACATGGCTCTTCGGCCAGGCTACCGCTCAGAAATGATCTCCGATGGAAAAGCTAGCAGAAAAGGAAAAGCCTTACTGGCTGCGTTCCTGGTCCTGGAACCCACAGACCTCAATGTTGGCATTCGCAGTCCCTCCGCCTGAACCAGGTTTTCTCCCAGAGCCACATGGCCCACTCCCTTACTTCACTCAGCCCTTTGGTCACACATGGGGCCCGAGACCCTTCCACCACCTTCGCTGAATTAGCTACCTCCCCACCTGCACTCGCTCTCTCCCCATTCCTGCTGTTTGTTCCTCACGGCATCTATTGACAGCTGCCACTTCAAATGTCACCTCATGACTTTATTGCTATACAGTCATGCAACACTAAGGACAGGGATACATTCTCAGCAATGTGTCATTATGTGATTTCATCATTGTGCAAACATCACAGAGTGCACTTACTCAAACCAAAAGGTAGACCCTCCTACACTTCTAAGCTATATGGTGTAGCCTATCACTCCTATGCTACAAGCCTATATAACATGTCACTGTACAAAACAACATAAGATTAAATAAAGCAGAAGAAAAAATGATGCATTCAAGAGACGTGGTTAAATACAAGATGTAATGAGGCTGCTGCCACTGTAGCCTGGCATATTGTTTTACAGCAAGAATTTGTTTTTAATAAGTAGAAAGAATACACCCTAAAATAATGATAAAAGTATAGTATAACCCTATATAATAAAAGAGAAACATGCAAATTAA
>NW_005309741.1:0-842 GCF_000412655.1 Myotis brandtii
AATATGATAATTCATTTGGGAAATCATGTTTTACAATTTGCTTCATTTTGTATAGCTTAACATAATACTTAAAAAATTTTTACTCCCTTCAGAAAACGTATGCACACTGTAAAGAATGATAGTTCTGTGAAATGCTGTCTCTAGCTAAATGATATCTACTTCCAGATTTGAAAACAAATGTACTCTAAAGATTGATACAAAATTTATTATCATTGGCTGCTATGTAAATATCTTAGTCACGTGATTCCTTTAGAAGGCATGCTTAAATTTCTCTGCCAACAAAGTTTATGAGAAAACATAGTTAAATGTCTCACACCCCCTTTCAGTCACAACTTCTACATTCACATTTATCACTAGGCAGAAAAATGAAAGATAAAAAAGAGATTATTCAACTTAATGATTAAATCATTTTTAACTTTTGGTGTTTCACATTATGCATTAACAACCTACAGTTACCATCATAGATACCTGACTTTAAGGGTATAATAAATTACATATTCATAAAAACTCTTAAATTAATATTGTTATCAAGAGAAAACATAGCCCAAAATAACTGTTTGTTTACCAAGTGACAAAATACATTCCTATTCATCTGTATGTACTCAATACCCATATGGCTCATCTAAAGTGAACATTTTTATTTTATTATTAAGGAACTAATTAAGGTAATACTTACTAAGCAAATACGAAGCCCTAGCTGGTTGACTCAGTGGATAGAGTATTGGCCTGTGGACCAGAGTCCCAGGTTCCATTCCAATCAAGGGCAGGCTCCTCCCCTGACTGGGCCCTGGTTGGGGCTCATGCGGAAGGCAACCAATTTGTTTCTCTCTGTCTTTCCCTCT
>NW_005309742.1:0-842 GCF_000412655.1 Myotis brandtii
TTCTAGCCCTGTATGTGATGGAAAGCCAGGTACATCTGGGCCCGTACAGAGGCAAGCGTCTTTCTACTAACCAGTTCTCACCAAAGAAGCTAAATGTGTCTACAGGTAAAGCATGCTGGAATGACATTCAATTTTTAATTTTAAAATTATTCATAGGTGAGACATCAAAATCTGTTGTAATTGTTAATGTATTTCTTCAAAGGATATCAAGTAATGGATCATTTTATTATGAGCTTCAGTACTAGGCTTAGTATTTGGGTAGAAATTTGTTAATCCCGCCCCCTGCAAACAAAAATAAATTAAAGAAAATTCTGGTGACTACAGAAATCCAGCAAACATATTGGCTTAAGATTAGTCTTAGAGTGGAACTTGGTTTTTGTTTTGAGATTTCAGCATTCTTTAAACTGGATTCTTCTAAAGTGAAGCAGTCATGAGGCAAGACTCAGGACAACTTGGGCTTTGTGATATTTTTACTCCCACACTGGGAAAATCAACGGAAATTCAAAATTGCTTTTCTGTGCCATGAAATAACAAGGGGTTTGAGTTTATCCACCCTGATCACCATACAATCAAATAAACTAAAAATAGCTTGGTTGGGACACAGATGGGGAACTCCCCTGAGCAGGATATCTTTTGGGCGTGAATGATGGGACTGTCACCAATTTATAACCGTTTCTTACTGAGAAGAGCAAGGGCAGACCATGTCTACCAGTAAGAAGTCAAAATATTTAATCATATTCCCCTCCTTTTGGCTTATTTTCAATTACCCTCACCGCTTGCTTTGCATGGACAATTTTTTTGTTTTTATTTTTGTGGGGTTTTGTTTGTTTGTTTGTTTGTTT
>NW_005309743.1:0-842 GCF_000412655.1 Myotis brandtii
CTTGGAACTCTCTGTGCTCTGAAGCAGCTTTATCATCATGGCCTCCGGTGGAGCAGCCAGGCTCAATCTGGCCTCTATGTAAGCAATGTCACTTGCTCTGCCTCTTCCTCCTCTAACTTCAACTAAGGAAGATGAAGGGGTAGAGAAACATAATAACAGTAGCCTTTTTATGCACTTATTACATGCTGGGCATTGTTCTAGATGTTGTGCATTCATCTTTTTATTGTGTCCTAACACTTACTTGGGTCTAAGGTATTTCTCTAGCCCCATTTTACAGAGGAGGACACTGTGGCTCAGAGACATTGAGCAAAGTGTCTAACGTTTGGTAGTAAGTGGTAGAGACAAGATCTGAGTGGCACAGGGCTGTCTGCCCACAGAGCCTGCGCTCCCGACCCGCTGCTGTGTGGAGTGGACCGGCAGAGCTGCTTACACCAGCCTGTGCCAAGGAGGAGCTGGAGGGTGGGAGGGTTATCTCAGGACATTCGTTACTGCTGTGCAGTCACGTGCCATGCCGGCCCATGCAAGAGCTGTTGTAATTCAGTGCCGATGGCTCCGTAATTATGGACAATTTTCTGGTCTTTTGCTTTCATAGAGGGAAATAGAGGAGTTTAGAGAGCTCCCTAAAACTTGTTGCTGTGCATAATAATGCTACCTTCCGTCTTGGCGAATGGCTGCAGCATTTATCCCAGTGCTCAAAGAATTATCATATTGTAAATTGGCCTCTTTATGGAGACAGGATCTGTTGCCGTCTTATTCCAAACCCTGCCCCTGCCCAACTGGACTGAGGCTGTTGCGAGTCCCCTTCCTCACCACCCTGTAGGCTGCTCCCAGTGGACAAGGAC
>NW_005309744.1:0-842 GCF_000412655.1 Myotis brandtii
AGAGAGAGAGAGAGAGAGAGAGAGAGAGAAATGTTAACTTGTTGTTCCACTTACTTATGCATTCATTGGTCCATTCTTGTATGTGCCTTGACGGGGGATCAAATGGGTCTATGTTCTAACCAACTGAGCTACCCTGCCAGGGCCTACCAACTTCTTAACTGTCCTACTCCTTCCTCTTAAAGGGTTTTGGAGAGTGCTCTAGGTATTGATTCTGGTATGCCAAGTACCAGGCAAGTCTTCAGGCAGATTATCCATACCCTTTAGAATTTTGTAAGGGTAAACTAATATGTATTTTCACCCTTCATTTTCTGAGACTAAAGATTTCTTTTAGTCCCTTCAACTAACATATTTGTCCTTTTCTGGAAACCACTGTTTTTTTCTGCTTTGCTATATCTTTCTAGTGTTGTGTCTAGAGCTTCATGAAACTTTCTCTGGCAGAGAGGCATTTTCGTTTCTTTCATTCTCAAATAGAAGTGGGGAGAAATGAGAGTACTATATCAGAAACAACAGAGAAAAGTTAAAAGTTTTTATTTTTATAAATATGATCTTCTACATACCCCCTCAGACTTTATTTTCTTTGACAATGCCTGTTTTTGAAATAAAGAATGCCTTTCCCCCCCTGCTGTGTTATGTCCATGTCCCTATCTGACAGAGATTTGTGGGTAGCCTTTGGGCTCAAGCAGGCTATTACTTTATTGTCTTTGAAGTCAATTTCCCCAGACGGCGATGGAGACCGCTGGGCTTTTATCAAATACATATGGCTTGAATTATGTTCCTTAATGTAAACTTATCTGATATTTTTCACTTCCTTTGACACTTTCATGCAGAAACATAGCTCACCA
>NW_005309745.1:0-842 GCF_000412655.1 Myotis brandtii
AGCAATGGCCAGCAGGAGGGGAAGGAGGGCGAAGCCGACTGTTTTACAAACAATAAGTGTCTTCTCATAGAAACTTTGGGGAAGCACATGGGTGTACAGTTTATTCTGTCTGGCATACGATGGCTGTGCAAACACACTGAAATTTGTTCATTTGAAACACTCCTAGTCGGTCCCAGAAACCAGCACTCCAGATTCTCATCAATCAGGATGAAAACAAATCACAAAATAATGGCAACAGCTGCAGTTTCATTACATGAAGCAATGGCTCCCACCACTTCATGGTCTGATTTTTCTAATTGTGGAATAAAAAAACAAAACAAAACACCGAGGAGGGCCAAGGGCACGGACACTTCACACCCGTGGTAGCTGCACTCCACTGAAGAAATGACCTGGTGTTGTGGCACGAGGGACACTTGGGCTTCCTCTTGGGTCAGAATAAACTGCACTGTCCAGTCACCAGCTCTGCTGAGGCTGAAAGCAGAGAGAGGCTTGCGCAGGTGTCTCTCTGATGCCCACAGTGTGGGTTCAATGACTCTATTTTGAGTGCCTACCTTATACCAGGCGGTACGCCAAGTAGTGTGGGCACAAAGGAAAGCGAAAAGCAGAACCTGTGCTGCCATCACCAAGACTGGGCCTGGTGGGAGAGGCAGATGCTAAACGCATAGTCACACAAATAAATGCCACATCACCCATGGTACATGCCCCAGGGGGACATGGGAGATTCTCTGAAGCATATGGCCTGGGTCTGATCTGAAGATGGGAGGCAGTGTGTTCCCAACAGAAGGAACAGCATGAGCAAAGATCCCGAGGCTCTGAGAAGGAACCTGGGACCAGACCCAGAA
>NW_005309746.1:0-842 GCF_000412655.1 Myotis brandtii
TTTTTCCAATTAGCATTAAAAATACTAGAGTAGAATGCTGTCAACTGAGTCTATTTCTAACCACCACCCCTCCCCCCGCCTTTTTGGGACCCAGATCCTATTTGACTAAACATAAAACGGTGATATGCCCGCAGAGATTTTTATATAATCTTCCAGGTTAAAAAAAACTTTTGCGCCTAAAACTCAAGTTAAGAATGATACATTTACAGAACATAGTTATCTTTAGCAGATTCCAACATTAAAGAAGATACCACCTCAATTTATTTCCTGTATTTGTATTAGGACAGCTATTTTCAAATAGCCAAAGGTTTGTCTTAAAGAGGCACAAGTGCACTTTGCCTTATTCGAAAGGTGAAGAATGACCGTGGGGTAGAATTTATGAAAAGGCATCTAATGAATAACTCATAAACAATTAAGGGGTCCTACAGTAAAACAAGTTAGTGTTGGATAATAAGGTCCCTGGTCACGTTCACGGGAAGGCTGGACACCTCCCAGCAGTACACACCGTGAATAAGGAAGCAGGGGGGACAGACAGAATGACTCCTACTGTCCAGCCCAACTCCATATCTCTCAATGATGCATCTCTGTATTCCCAGTACCTACCCGGAGATATTTGGTTGTATTTTCCAGGTTTGACAAAATTCCATATGGGGCAGGAATAATGCTGGTGAGGTTCACAGAAAGACTGGTATCACCAATATTGTCTAAGTCATCCAGTAGCACACCTACGCATTCATCATCACAAGCTAAAAGAAAAAGAAAGTTAAATTAATGCAAAATGGTCTGCACATTTTCCCTTGGGTGTGCATTAGCCATTTTACAATAACAACATAAAGTCATAA
>NW_005309747.1:0-842 GCF_000412655.1 Myotis brandtii
CCTACTCAATTCCTGGCCAGAGTTCTCACTTGTAGTGAGAACTTGAGTAGGGAAGCTCCGAACCCCTCAGAGCATCTCTTTCTTCATCTGTGGAATAGGGTAGCTAAGGTACTTACCTCAAAGGACTGTAGTGGGACGACATAAAATATGCAGGTAGAGTTCTTACTCAGGGCCCGGCACATAGTGAGGCCCCAGGGAATGTTGGCCACTGTTCTAAACCATGGCTATAGAGTTACATTCTGTTTTCCCTGAGCTCATATTCCAATCAAGAACAGCACACATTGGCATGTCTATTTAGAAAGAAATAGTTTGAGTATTTCCTCCTAGATCAAGGCATAATAATCCATGAAATAAACAAAGGATTTGGGTTAATTATTCCACAACACCAGCAAAACAACCCCGTCCACATTATTAGGAACGTAAGTCAAACTTACAGAGCAGTGGTGTGGGGAGTCAGGTCACATGTTAATAATCTCCTCTCCACTCCTCTGAAGCCTGCAAATGTCGCAGGCTGATTTTATTTGGGCTATTTTAACAACTGTATCCAATTACACCCCTGACTCATTGAAAGATGATTAAACAAAATTTTGCAAAAGCAAAATTACCGAGTCAGCAGAATTCGTTTTTGGCAGTGTCTCATTGCTCACTCTCCAATCTTCTTGCACTGCCCCGCACCCTAAACGTTCAGTCCCTCTTTGTAGCTCTCATTCCCCAGCCCTGTCGCCCTCGCACACTCTGACAAAGCACAGGCGCCTAACGACCTCTCCCTACACTTCCCCCTGCATGTGCATTCAGTTTCTCATTTCCTACAGTGACCGATCACATTAGGCATTTTGAGGGGG
>NW_005309748.1:0-842 GCF_000412655.1 Myotis brandtii
TAACAATACATGGTAGCCTTTTAACCAAATGGCCTAATCATCGACAGATAAAGCCACATTCGTGTGTTCCTGACCCCTGGCCATGTGAAAAAAGGATAGTAATAGTTATGGGTCAGAATGCACAGAAAGTCATCTGTAAGCCGTAAAACATTATACAAATGTTATGTTGCTACTCGGCACTGTAGAAAGTTACAAATGAAATAGCCACCTTGGCTCCTGCCCTTGAGACATTTGAAACCAGCCGGAGGCTCAGATCTAGGTGGAACAATTAAGGAGAAATTGCAAGGTAACTGGGAAAAGGCAATGAAAGATTGCAGCCCTCAGTGCTAATAGAGCACAGGGAGCTGCTCTGCCCAGAACCAGCGCTAACACCCAGTGCAGGCGCAGCAGCCCATTGCTCTGGCCTGGCAGCAGGGTCCCACTACTTCACCTTCCTCTCTTCCTCCTTTGCCTTTAAAAACTACTGGAGAACTTTCCAAACTGAGCCTCCCAGTTACTTGGGGCCCTTCTTTCTAATTGCTCTGCTCTGTGGCTTTTTCCTCCTCCCACATGGCAATATTAAATTCATGCTGCTGGCGGGCTTGGACCTTGTGCGCTGTGGTACTTGATGCTGATGAAAACAATGTGGAAAAGAACCCACAGCAGGCTCTCTGTCCTGGGCTGCAGGTCAGAGTCCGTGTTTTGATCACTTCATTTATTATGCTTGCATTTTGAAATAGTGAGCTCTGGTACCCACTGTTCTTTCATTTAAAAAAGTCCAGGGCTGCTGGGCGGTATTCACAGGTAATTAATTTGTCAGGGTAAGAGAAGCAGTCTTACCAAATACAAGCAGGAAAAAAAAA
>NW_005309749.1:0-842 GCF_000412655.1 Myotis brandtii
TATTGCCTTGTTTGTTTCTTTGGTACACATGATTGAGGTTGTAATACAATGGATATAGCAGCATATCAAAGTATAGCAGGTTTTAAGATATGAGACCTAAATTCAAATAATAAGATTATAACTCTGTGACCTTGAAGAAGGTATTTATCCTCTGCTATCTTCAATTCCCTCAACTATATAATAGCAATTATAATACCTAATTCAGAATGTTCTTGTAAGGATTTAATAAGATAATGGGTATTATATATGCTTACCACAGAGCATGGAACATAAAAAGTACTCAATAATCAGCACTTATCCTATTAATGCAATGCTACTTTTATAGATTTCAATAAAAACTGTTTGTTTTCATTAAAACTATCATAAAATAATTTTTAGAGTTAACATCATTTTGAATGTCATGAAAAAATTAAATATTTAAGAATATTTTTCATCAATAACATTTTAATTTGGGTCTGAAATATACAATGTATATACTCCGCAGATGACTCAAGGCTGTTATGTTTAAGAATGTCTGTACCAACCTCTGGTCTTTCAATTGAGCTGTTTAACATTCTATCTTTTTCTCAAGTACCAATTGATTTATACAAGCATCACCATGTCTCCCAACATGGTCCTTCCAGTGAAAGATGATTAACTACACTTGCACTACCCTGCCCCTCTCACTGGGAAACCATTTGTATGCTAATCAGGCTTTTCAAACATTGTTTATTTGTTTCACATACAACATAGAATTCTTTTTTCAAAATGTGATGCAGTGCTTCAAGGCATATATTTACTCTTCTCTCTTCTCCATTTTTCAGGTATCCATTCCTTCCAAGCAAATATCAGAGGGTTTTTTT
>NW_005309750.1:0-842 GCF_000412655.1 Myotis brandtii
GCATAAATAAGTGCAACAACAAATCGATGTTTCTCTCAACATCAATAAATAAATTTTAAAATAAGAGATTGCAAAATAAAATCATTTCATTCTATTGGTCTCTGGTTTATGGACCCAACAAGCTTCCCTTGAACCAGACCATGTCATCTATTTAAGCCCTAGTTTCCCTCCAGGTAAAATGAAGAGGTTGAACTAGATGACGCCCTTTACATTTTAAATCCTGTGACTTGGTGTCAACGTGCTGAGGTTCATTCTGAAAAAACCTGCTGCTAGTTGGTGCGGAAGAAGGCAGCCTGTGTGTTCAAGCATCCATCCTTCCAGCACTTTCAATCTGCCACATTAATATGCTAATTGTGAGGGAAGAAGTGTGGAACTAATGCCATGTATCATTCAAGTAAGGGCATCCAGGTACCACCAGAGGCGGGAGAAGCAGATCAGTAGGGCTGCACCGACGGTGGGTGTGCTGTGGCAGGAGAACAGGGCACGGGTCCTTCTGTCCCAGCTCCTACACATGCTGTTCATTCTAAACAGTCCCACAGAAGGAACGCTCGCCTCTCCATTTGCTTCTAGTGTTGGCATTGTCCAATATATAAAACACATTGGCAGCCTCCTCCAGCTCTCCAGGAGCCCATCAAAAAGTAATAACCCGGATGCCTTGGGGCTGGGTAAATCTGTGCTCTCCGAACCCCCACCCAGCTTTGAAGGGTTGGCTGACTTGAATAGATGAAGCTAAAAGAATGTTCCAGTTGGCTTTTTCAGAATCTTGACTAATTGAACCATCTGGTGAAGGACAAAAACCATGTCATTTGGGGCATGATGATTTTAAAGAAGCTGCCAGCATG
>NW_005309751.1:0-842 GCF_000412655.1 Myotis brandtii
AATAGAAAGTTCCCTTCCTCTCTCCCCTTTGAACTCTTCATAATTTTTGCTCTAAGCATGTTTCAAATCTTGGGGAAAATACTGATAAGACACCTCCCTAGACATGTGCAGGATTGTCTCCTGTAAAACAAACAAAACACAATAACTTTTCAACACAGCTCCTAATGTCTGCTCAACTTCAGCCCAAAACTCCCCTCTCTTTCTTGTTGCTTATCAAAAGCCTCTGCTTAAAAGAGCAGGCCGTCATTTGTTTCTTGCCCTGTATTGACTGGCAATACTTGGACCTTTCCCTTTGTGGAAAGTAAAATAAACTTCCTATCTATATCAATCTCTCCTCTCAATTGTGAATTCTTTCACAGCCTGTGTCACCGGCCAAACCCGACCAAGCGGGTCCTCACGGTCAGTGCAGCTTCCCAGGACTTCTGCCCTGGCCAGGCTCTCCTCATCAAGCTGACTCTCCAGTCCTCTGTCTTTCCTTACCAATGGGTCAGCCAGCAATTGTCTGTTGTTCTAATCACCAAGCAGAGCCATCATACATGTTTTGTAAGCAACAGAACAATGTTTCAGAAAAGCTAACTTTTAAGAACAACCAACCCTTGGTGTCTTCATGGGCAGGAACAGACAGTACCAACTAAAGTCTGTCCTGGGGCCAGAGACTCAGATGACAAAGTCCCCTCAGCTGGGACAGGAGACCTGGAGTCTTCATTGTTGCTTTTGGAACCCCAAATAACATCATGGTGTCCTGATTTGATATTGACTCTGGAAGTTTATTTGACATTTATCTGCATTTCCTCCTTTCAGCTTTAAGTCATTCAAGGGGAGCAGTAAGAGGACAACTTAAA
>NW_005309752.1:0-842 GCF_000412655.1 Myotis brandtii
AGAAGATCACAGAGAATGCTGGTGCCACCTGTCCTTACCCCACACTTAGACTGAAACATACACCCTATAACCAGTTTTATCAAAGTATTAATTCTTAAAGCTCATATGTGCTTGTAAGAGTCTCTCAACTTTAGACACTCAGTATTAAATGAAAGGTCTTTAAAATTGAAATGTGAATTCTCTTGAGAATTATGTTAGTTTGTAGCTAAGGAATGGAAAATAAAGATTTTGCAGAAGAATGAACTAGTACAGATATTGGTCAGACTGACCAAATATATCACAAAATGTTGGCTTTAGTACATTTAATTTTGCTCTTAACGTAAGTCTTATTCCAAGCCTGGTCCTTGTTAACTAGGAAAGAAACATGGACTGTGTCTTCATGATTCTCTAAAATGTCTCGTCACTTTGAAGTCCACAAGAGGTTCCATCAGGAGGCTCAGATGATGTACTTGAGGCAGATGTATTGAGTACTGGTCTGGGAAGCAATGGGCTTTGAGTTTGCTCTTGGTTTTATTTGTTACTTGGAGGAGCCATCCAACCTCTTTTGCATATCTCAAAAAGGACAATTGAAGTCAACAATTACTTTGATCCCCTCTAGCTCTAAGAATTCTATTTCTATAACTGAAGTCCTTAGAATAATATTACTTTTACCTATTTGCATTTCAAATCTTTTGAATAATAGACTAAGGGAAATTGCAAGTGACCAGGGCTAGTATCCAGAGAAAAGATGACAATACCTCTACTGACCCAAATGCATAAGGATTCAGAAATTAGGTAACATTTTGTTCATTAGATTCCACAGAGGAGTTAAATCATATGGTACTTGTCTTTCCCTGACTGGC
>NW_005309753.1:0-842 GCF_000412655.1 Myotis brandtii
TCTCAGAATCCAGAGATGAGCACTGTTATAGACAACACCCGAGGGATAATATTCTACAGCGTCCCTCACCACGGGTCCCACCTGGCCGACTACTCTGTCAACGTCCGCTACCTTCTCTTTCCCTCATTGGAAGTCAAGGAACTCAGCAAGGGTAACACTGATTTTCTGTCCTGAGGGAAACTGGGATTGTATTAATGTCAATTACCTGGGAAGGGAGAAAAAAGACAGTTTCTAACCTGACGATATCATCTCGTTTTACTATTTGTAAATGAATTGTGTTTAGACTATCACGGAAAATGTTTAGTTTACATTTGATTTTTCTTTGATACTTTCCCTTTTTGCCTTAAGCCATTATTTGTTCAAATATAATAATTTTAATACTATGTGAAATGTTTAAAAATTTAAAAGTTATATAATGTTTTGCTTTAAGTATAATTCCAAATTACCAATTAATTGCTTTTTTCCATGAATTTGAAAAATCATCAACTGTTAAGATACGCTCAAGCGTTGAAGATTTTCACCTTATCAACTGTAAAGCATTATATACAGGGCGGGCAAAAACAGGTTTACAGTTGTTCACGTGGAAACTAACAAATAATAATACAAGAGTAAACTCTGTGTTTGCATAGTCACAGCTGTCAACCTCCTTTGGCCCAGCCTGCATTTGCTTTCGTTAGTAAGCGTTTTCTTTTTCTCTGGAGGACCCGTGGATCAGAATGTGGAGCCCTCGGCTTGAGCTTAATGCGCCAGATGTCTTTTTATTCCTATTTTCTCTCACCTTTATGCAGAGAGAGTTACTTTATCTTCTGAACCTTTCGTTGAATTTTATTTTTTGCAGTCAA
>NW_005309754.1:0-842 GCF_000412655.1 Myotis brandtii
ATAGGTTGATGCTCAACCACTGAACCACACCGGCTGGACAGGACAGCAGTTCTTACTCCACTTCTTCTTCCCAGGCCTCTATGATGCTGATCACTAAGGCCAATGCTGATAATTGTCTCTTTTTCAAACCCTATCACCCCAGGAACTGGGTGGTAGTTTTTCCAGCCTCTAGAACACGGAGATAGTGTTCCCAGTGACTGAAAGTCATTGCTTTTTGGCACATAGAAGACCAGTTAAAGAGTGGATACAGGAATTCTCAGGAATCTCTTACATGAAGGTGGCTGATGGGAGCAGGGAAGCAGATATGTATTGCATTTAATTACCCATGAAGATGTTTACTTAATTTAATACTGCTTCCTAAAAATGGAGACTGATTTGTTTATTTTACCACAGCATAACTTAAATGCAATCAAGAGCATGCATTTTTTGTGGATAGTTTGATGAGTTTTGCATATGTGCACATCTATGTAACTGCCACAACTACCACCCAGATCAGATGGAATTTCTAGCTCTTAAAAGTTTCCTTTGTCTCTTCCTTGATAAAATGTCCTCCACAGTGTTTACTTTAGAAAAGAATTAATTATATATCAATGTTTCAAACATAATATATAGAGAACAATAAAATGTGCCCTCGTACATATATCATCCTTACACATATCACCCAAAACCAGTGATTTAAAGATTTTGCCACACAAGATTCATCATTTCCTTTTCCTTTATGTGTGTGTTAAGTATTTTAAGCAAATCCCAAATATCACATTATTCTATTCCAATATGCATGTCTGAAAACATAGAGATTTTGTTACATACCCATAACAGCACTATTATTCATGACTAAACAA
>NW_005309755.1:0-842 GCF_000412655.1 Myotis brandtii
GGGCCCTGGCTGTGGTGTGTGGATTGAGTGCTGCATTTCTGTGACGTTAGTTAAGATGTTTAATGGGGTTAGGACATTGGGGACAGCAGACTCCACAGGACATCACTCGCAACGGTTTATGATGACAGAGCTGGTGCATTTTTATGTAATTACAGTCCATACTTACTCATTATGTTCTAGTTAGCTGGATCTATACTTCAAGTAGACGAGGACGTAATATGTGAATGTTGTGTATGTATAATGCATACGCATGTATCCACCCACATTCAATACCTTATAATAATGTAGTATGCCAGATTTTTAATCAAAGCATCCCTTTGTCAGGGTGCAAAACTAATTGTGTTGTTGCGTGTTGGAGGTCAAAGTTGTTATAATAAAACATCCATCTTGGAGCTTTTTAGAGGAACCTGTTTAAAAAGGTTAAAGTGGGTAATTATCACACCCTAATTTACAACTACTTGGCAATAAGAGTTGCTTTTCAATGAACCATTTATTCATGATCCGCTGCTCCACACTGCAGGATTCTTCTTGACTAGGTTAGGAAATGTAATTAATAAATGATAGGATTATTTATGGTTCACGGTGCCAGATTGGGAAATACAATGATCTACAGAATGAGCTAAAAATGATTCTCGAGCGCAGCCTAGCAGACTTTAATCCATGGATTGAATTGTCATAGCACTTGATACAGTGAAGTGAATTCTGGGTGGAATTCCCAGGAGGTTTCTGAATGTTGACACGCCCCTTTCTTGTGCTGATCAAAAGCAGCCGTGCTCCTTCCAAAACAGAGTTAGGCAGCACCTGTCCATCTTGTTCTGGATGTGTCCAGGTGGATTTTTTTT
>NW_005309756.1:0-842 GCF_000412655.1 Myotis brandtii
GAAAAGAAGACAAGAAGACATAATACCTTCAGAGGGGCAACAATCAGACTGATGGCTAACTTCTCCACAGAAACAATGGCAACCAGAAATCAAGGGAAACACATTTTTTAAACGCAGAAAAAAAAAAGTAAAAAGCCAAAATGGAATTCTATACCCAGCAAAACTATCCTGTAAAAAACCTGTAGGTTAAATAAAGAGGTTTGCATGTTAATAAAAGCTGAGCAGATTTGTCACTAGACCTGAAGTATAAGAAGTCTTACAGAAGTTGTTCACACTAAAGTACAATCCTCCCAACCAGAGCTGCCAAACTTCAAGGAGAAATGAAATGCATCATAGGAGTGAATCTGACCCTCTTCTGCTCAAATAAATTCTCATTCCAATGGAATAATTTGGTTTAAAATATAAATTCATGTTAAGTGAAATATAGCCAAAAAGAGGTGAACTATAATTTTATATCTTAACACCATAAAGACACTGTCAGTTTAATTTTAACCAAAAGAAAGGTTAAAATAAATAAATAAATAAAGGAAGTTGTGCTCTGGCAGTCAGGGGTCAAGGACAGCAGTTAGCATGTAGGAGTCAAAGGCTATGGCTGATTGTGTCATGGGAACTGGGCGTTTAGGGGACACTGGGACTGTGCAGAGGCGGAAGTCACATGCCAGGGGCAATAGTTGAGCTGTAGGGGTTGGGGGGCCAAGAATCTGTGGGAGATGTCAAGTCAGGGGTCATGGCTGACAGTTGGGGTGCGGTAGTTGTGCCAAAGGACAGAGGTAGGTGGTAACAGCGGTTGGGGGTGTACAGAGGACAGTTGAGATTCCCGCGCCCCAGGCCCCGCCCTCCTC
>NW_005309757.1:0-843 GCF_000412655.1 Myotis brandtii
AAAAAAGGAACAGCAGCATCTTCCTCCCAAGTTGCTTTGAGGATTACATGGATAATACAAGCAAAGCACAGCCCACAGTTCGCATTCAAACTGATGCTATTATTGTCCTCGCTGTTGTGATTTTAGCCACCAGAGCCAAGTTACTAGGCCTCCAAAGGAGGGAGGAGTCAGTCCAGGCCTCTGACCCATCTGGCTTCTCACCTGGGGTGACGGGAGGCTGAGCAGCAGGAGACCTGGGGCCCCGCCCCGCCTGGCCTCTCTCGAGACATGCGATCTGGGGAAAGCCCTGTGGAACCGCTCCCCCGGTTTTCTCCTCACTGAGAAATGAGCTAGAGAGTCAGTAGACGCTTTCCAGTTTGGGAATCCCCGATTTCAGCAGCAAAACAGGCCGGCCAGAAGGCGGGCTGGTGAGCGCGTGCCTGGCTCGGAGGAGGAAGCCCAGGTCAGAGACAAAGGCGCCCTGTGCAGGCCTGGCCCCGAGTTCTGTGGGTTTCCACACCCAGGCGCAGGGGCTTCCAGGAATCACAGTTAAAAGTTAATACTTGAAAGTCAGACGGTTAACGTTGTGTTCCTGGAAGCTGTAGTCCAGGAAAGGTGGGTGGGGGGAGAGGCAGAGAGAGTAGGAAGATCATGAAAGGCAGTGACAAGAGGAGGAGGAGGGACAGGGAGAGAAAGGAGAGAATGCGAGGGTGAGAAGAGGTGAGGCCGACAGGCTGAGAGACAATGAGGCCGCACACAGAGACGCGGGGAGAGGGCAGACTGGGCAGGAGCTGTGGGCAGTGGCGCACAGTGTGGCCCAGACACAGGGCTCAGAACACCATAGCTTGTGATTTCCTCCAGCCT
>NW_005309758.1:0-843 GCF_000412655.1 Myotis brandtii
TCTCTCTCTCTCTAGAAGAGTTTGTGAAAGATTGGTATTAATTCCTTCTTAAATGTTTGATTGAATTTACCAATGAAGCCATCTGGGTCTGTACTTATTCTTATTGGAAGTGTTTTAATTACTAATTCAATCTCTTTACTTGTTATTGGTTTGTTAAAAGTTTCTATTTTTCTTGAGTCAGTATCAGTAGTTTGTGTTTTTCTGGGAATTTGTCCTTTCCATTTAAGTTATCCAAAATCTTTTCTTCTTTTACTATTTCTAATTACATTCCAATGTGCATTTTAATCACTTTAAATATTGAGGGTTTTCTGTGGTTTGCTATATGGTCTATCTTCAAGAATGTTTCATGTACACTTGAGAAGAATATATATTGTTTTGTTAGTTGGAGTGTTGTATGGGTATCTGTTGAGTCTAGTTGAGCTATACTTCTGTTCAAATATTCTGTTACTTTTTGATTTTTTTTCCCTGGTTTTTCTATCTGGTTTTGGAAGGAGATATTAAAGTATTTCATTATCATTTTTGGATTTTATATTTATTATTCAGTTTTTTGTTTGTTTTAAAGTCTATTTTGTCTGAATCTTTATACTTTATATAATCTTATATATCTTTTCCATCCTTTTACTTTCAAACTATTTGTATCATTGAACCTAAAATGTGTCTTCTGTAGACACTTTATAAGGATATAATTAGATTTTTTAAAATACGTTCTGATAATCTCTGCCTTTTGATTGAATTGTTTAATCTATTCACATTTAATATTATTGATATGGTTGGATTTACATTTGCCATTTTGCTTTTTATTTTCTACTAGAAGTCTGGTGCATGAATTCATGCATGGGTGGG
>NW_005309759.1:0-843 GCF_000412655.1 Myotis brandtii
GTCTCAAAGAGATGAAGTGCTATACACATGTATTATATTTTGACTTCATTCATTACTTTATTGCTTTATTATTACTGGTGAGAGTTTAAATCAACAAGTATTGATTGGACACCTACTAGCTGAAAGGCACTGTCCTAGGTTTGGGGGATACAAAGATAAATGGAGATGACCCCCTCTAGCTACTATGGAAAGACCTTTGCCCTCGTGGAACATGTAAACAAATGTTACTACAGGTAAGGACTGAGACAAAGCCATGTAGAGGGGACCTGGGGCAGAAATGAAAGAGCCTGTAGTGGATGCTTTTGCTGCCCGGTCAAGATTCCTTTCCTCAGCCTGGCAGACCCAACTCACCGCTACTATGGATGTTGGTTGCTGAAGGCACGCAGCTGCCCCCTTCTCTAAAGAATTTCCTTTGACAAAATGTCCACTTTCTCGCCTGGGTGAGAGGGGCTCCAGCATGGTTGAGAAACTCAGTAGTGGCTGTCCTCTGTAGATTAGGAGTGATGACAGGAGATTCCTTTATAGAACTATGCTCCCTGACTATCAATGGGGATGATAGGATCTCAGAAGAGCAGAGGCCTGATGGCAGCACTTGACCATCAAAAGCAAGGAGTGCATGATTTCAAAATGTACAGGAGGTTGCTTAGCAGGCTCTGCTCATTAGGGATTTACGGAGCTAGTTCATAAAACATGGTGTTTTTAGGATTAGGTTCATGCCAAGCAATGAGTCTTGCTTAATATATATAACCAGTGAAAATATATGATGAACAGATGAGCAGAAAACTAAGGTCAGTCACCTGAATCGAAAATCATGATCCTTTGTTCAGTTTACAGACTTGTGCT
>NW_005309760.1:0-843 GCF_000412655.1 Myotis brandtii
AGAAGTGGAGAGAAGCCACTTCCTATTCACAGCATGTCTCCAACTGCCTTTTTTGTTTTTTTCTACAGCCACCCAGGAGCACTGATGGAGCAAAGACTCATTTTAGAGAAGAGAGCAGGCTGACTACAGTATAACTTAAGCAAAACTCCTGGACTGAAATACTGCCACTTGTGAAATGTCTCCCAGGCCTCAATATTTTTAATATCCATCTTCACTCCCATATACTTGGATTTCGTTTCTGCTGGTTATTAGCCTGATGACAGCTCTAAGTCCTTAATCGAATTCTATCTAGAGTGATTGGAGGGCCTGCTCTTAACAGTTTAGACGTTTTAATAATCAGCCACTGACATGAATGAGTAAATAGATGAGCTGAGTGACGCTGGCAAGAGACGTGTGGATCAATGGCCTGCCATGCGCTGTGCAGGCGGGCCCCTGTGCTCCCATCTCCTTCGCCTTCCAGGAAAAGGCAAATAAGGTTACTCGATACCTTTCCCTAATGTCACCCCGACCTCTGGTTTCACTGAGGGACTCAAGGGGTGTCCTAACAAGAATATTGTGCTGGGAGCAAACAAGTCTGCAGTGTGGCTGCACTTGTCATACTATTTTACACTCCAAGTCGTTTTATGTTCTATTTGCTTCTTTGGCAATAACCCAGCAAAGGAAAATACATAGTCACCTATATGTTATGCTTATCGCTAGATAGTCATGCTAAGGTTTTTTTCCTCCTTCGCCAGTGTTTAATAAGAATAGGAAAGAGAGAAATACTCACAGCTCCTGCGTGTTTACACTGGGCCAGGCAGGCTCTGTGCTAAATGTTTCACATGCATTATCTCATTTAATCTT
>NW_005309761.1:0-843 GCF_000412655.1 Myotis brandtii
AAGAAGTTTTAGGTTTGCAAGATTGAGCAGGAAGTACAAAGAGTTCCCATATATTCCCTGCCCCACACACATGCAAATACGTTTTTGACTTCTTGAACCTCAGTCTCCTCATCTGTACAGTGGGGGCGGGGGGCGGGGGGACTGATGATCTCCTGCTCACGGAGTTGGGGTCAGGGACAAATGAGGTCTTGCTGTTGGCTCCCGCCTGGCAGTCAGTGGACCTTGCACAGCGGCTACATTGTCCTGGGGCCCCTCTGATGCTGACCTTTGTCTCAGGTGACAGGAACACCCTCCAGAGGCTTTGATGAGAAGACGTATCTGGCAGCCAAGCAGCTGAAGCCTGGAGAGGACCCCTACAGGCAGCACGCCTTCAACCAGCTGGAGAGCGACAAGCTGACCTCAGACCGACCCATCCGGGACACCCGTCACTACAGGTGTGGCCTCCATGGTGCCGACGGAGAAAGGAAGGTGGAGGGAAGGGCCAACCCCAGTTAGCTTGTTTTTCTTCAACTACATGGACTTAAGAAATGAGGGAGATTTCCTCAGACTCAGTCTACTTACTGAGACTTCAAACCCTCCCCCTCAGCTATGGACCTGACTCCCGTGGCCCCAAGGAGACCTTCCCAGCTGGGACCAGGGAGGCCCCTCAGCACCTCAGTCTGAAGTCCCAATGAGAGTGACCTGCCAGGGGACCACCCCCAGGTGTTCCTGGTGCCCTGCTGGGGGTGGCCCAGGTGAAGACGGGCCACAGCCCTGCCACACTGCAAACCGTGGAGTGCTGTGCATGGCCCACGGCATCCCTTTCCTTCCTCTCTTCCCGCTCCTCTGCCCTCACTTCCTTAA
>NW_005309762.1:0-843 GCF_000412655.1 Myotis brandtii
TTCAACTTTTTACCACCCTACCCTTCAGCAAATATTGATTGAGATTTTATGAGTTGGGAGGCAGAGTTAGAAAACAGATAAAACCTTTTCCAATGCTTTCAAATGCTGGCCTGCCCTGTGCTCAATCATAGCAGAACTCTGCCCGTCATACAGGAGGTCCTCACAGCAACCACTGCAGAAACCACTCTAACCTGCATTCAGCTCTGACTACAGTTCCTATGGACAAGCTGTACCCATTTTCTTAACCTTGGAACCCCAAGCCTAGGGCGATCACTTTAAGACTAGAATCATAAAATAAAAATGTGGAGCTCTGCACATTGGAACAGGATGTACTCCAGAGGATGGAGGTGGACTGTCAGCTCATATATTTGAGGTTGGTACTATTTTCCATTTTATTTTGCATTTTTTCCCCTTAAAAATGTACTTGGAAACCTTCAGTTTCCTGTCCTAATACTGTGAACTAAGTTAATTTTTGTTTCCCCTGTGCGAAAAGGAAGCTCAAATGGAGAACATGGAACAGGAGCAACATCCAGGTTAATATGGGGGAGTTTGCCCCTACTTTATAGCAAGTGGCAAAGGTTCCTCAGGGCAAGGAAAGAGAATAATTAATTTTTACATTAATTATGATGATACATACGCCAATGAGTATAGTGGCCTAGTTAGAGTTTTGAACAGCATATGAGGTTCTATTTAGTCCCATCTGGACAAAATAGAATTAGTTTCATAATAAAACTTCAAATTTGGGAGAAACTTTAATTCATATACTATCTCTGGCCTATAATAAATGTGCAATAAACATATGTTGAGTTCACTGAACAAAATCCCACTACTTCACCCCATTAA
>NW_005309763.1:0-843 GCF_000412655.1 Myotis brandtii
CCCGCCAGTCCCAGCTGTTGCAATTTTAGACCATTGGAAGGGCTTCCCTCCAAGTCCCACAGACCTTTACAGACATTTAACAACGACCATGAGTTCCTAGAGAAATTGGCAGGAAACGTGAAACCCTCTGTTCTACCCAGAACACTTCGTGAAAAATCCTGATTGAAGCGATTATTTAAAGCCTGGGAATATTCCAGTGCTTTTTCATTTTTGAAAAGTAAACTGAGAGGTGAGAAGGCCAGTAATGTAGGACCTTCTCAGAATGGGCACTTGAAGTCCAGTTTCCCTCCTCACCCCCAGGATGGGGCTTCCAACCACCGGTAGGATTTCTACTAACGTGAAGAAAACCACAGGAGAGCTGAAAATAGAAAACGTTGCTTGAAGTTGAAAATGGACATTTATTTTGATCAGAGAACTCTCCTATCTTCATTTTGGAAGAGTTTTCTTGTTTCCACCAGAGTCAGATAATAAAGGAAAACATGTCAACCCCAGGAAAGTCAAGCAGAACAAAGGTTATGATGTAACTAGAAATTCAATACATGCTTAAGGAAAACGACCATGACTATCCCTCTGTCCGTCCATCTATCCAACGTTTATTAAGCAGCTACAAAATGTGAGCGGGACCAAACAGGAGAGACGCTAGGACGCCCTCCTCCTGTGGGGGGCGAATAGTACTGGAAATACTGGGGGACCCTCTGTAAAGTACATGACTGTCTAACCAGTATGCTGTAACACCCGAACGTAAGACAAAGTAATATTAAATGTAAACTGTAACTGAAAAAAGAAAAAAGACATACATACATACTCCTACTAAATAAGGCAGAGGAGAAAGTACTTAACACA
>NW_005309764.1:0-843 GCF_000412655.1 Myotis brandtii
ATAATGCATCAATGTGAAGTAATACCTCTCAGAAGTGGGCATGATTTGTTCTTACACTCAATGGTTTCCTGGCAGGGATCCCTAATAAAAATTTATTATTTTTTCCATTTTTCATTTTTTGCCTTCATTAGTTTCCTGTAGTGCTTCCCCCTGCACCTCTTTTCCCTTTATTAAAGCTCATTTGTGGAAATTATCTTACCCTAAAGAACACAAATAAACTTTTATTTAGCAAGCTGTGGAAATCAGAGATCGGCAGCAAAGACAATTGAGCTCATTAAGCATCAATGTCACCCATGCGCTCTCATTACTCATTCACTTCACTGATGGCTTTAATAGGACAGGAGGCACCAATCTCCCCTGGATCATCAAGTTTTCCTCTCTGGGTGTCACAGAAGACAGTGGATGGGAGCAGGTGGGACTGTGAGTTTGGAGACACAATGGCAGTGACTATTAATCATCGACAAGTCCGGATTTGAGTCTTAGTTCTCTCACCTTCTATTTCTCCCTCTCTAAAGGAAGCAGCAGGAGGTGATAAGAGGCATGTGAGTTTAAGAGCTCCTCTCAGATGGGAGTTTTATACTCAGCATTTGATGGGAAGCAATTCAGAGGACCCAGAAAGTCTCATTTACCATTTCTATTGTGCAGCAGTTTATTTCCACTCTAAACATGTGTTTAAAAAGTCAGCTCGACACTGATTCTTCCACTGGAATTGCTAGAAGCATCCTTTACTCCACATAATAGAAAGAACTTGTGGTACATTTCAACACAAGTTGTGTTCGCAACAGGAAATGTGTAGAAGCCGATTTTCAGAATCTGCAAGCCTCTTCTATGAACACATGGGAG
>NW_005309765.1:0-843 GCF_000412655.1 Myotis brandtii
CACATAATGTTTACATGAATTTCACACATGTACACACATGCACACACTCATGCACACGCATGCACACAATGTTTACATGCATTGCACACATGTACACACACATGCACCCCCCACACCTGTGCACCTGCCTCGATCTTCAAGGTCTTCCTGTCTCTCCCTTAGACGATCCCCAAACCCCTCGATGGCTGTCAAATCTCTGGCAAGTCACTTTTCACCACAGATTCCAGCTGTCTCGGGCGCTCGGGCTTCCTGTAGGCGCCATGACAGACCCTGTGCTGTGGTCACGATGATAATTCATACGCACAGTAGCCTCTCCTCCGCCCGTGTGCTGAGGCGGACACCGGCTAGGAGCGCAGGCACAGCTCCCCGTGCTCCCTCCAGTGCCGGCCCAGGCCTGGAAGACATCGCGGCCCCCCCATTCTTCAGGGCAGCACCTCGTAAACATTTCAGGCAGGAAGTGAGGACATCTGTCCGGTCAGAACTGCAGAAAGGAATTAGGTGACATAACACGTTTTCTTTCTCTTCTCCAGACTCTCCGGGAAAGGCCCGGTTCTCAGAATGATCGACCCCCAGACAGTCGCCCGGAACTGTTGCTTCTTGCCGGGGGTCACACCTCCCTGGAGCAGTGCGTTTCTCCTCCTGGTCTCATTTCCGCCAGAGCCCTTTCCTTAGAGCTTAAGATAAAACCATTTCCATGGCTGGCCACCAGCCCTCCGCAGAGAGAGTGTCTGCGATGGGAGAGATCCCTGCGCCGTGCCCTTCCTCCGTGACCGGCAGCGGGACCAGTGCCCAATCACTAAAGAGGATGAGGAGGAAAAGTGGAAGCGAAGGACGAGGAAGAAC
>NW_005309766.1:0-843 GCF_000412655.1 Myotis brandtii
CTAGAGAAAGATGTTTTCTCTAGGGAAGAAGACAGTTGCCTCTATAAACACAGCATTCTGACAATTCGGATTGTCTCTATCCATGAGCACAAGAAGAAGAGAGAATGAATACCCATTGCCCAACCCCAGCAAATGGCCCTCTTGACATTGATTCACTGAGCAACAGGCCTCCTGGGGGAAGAATGCCTTGTTTATCATGCTGGCCCAGCCACATTATGTTTACGGGTATGAAGAACCACCTATCAAAATTAGCATTTGTGCAAATGATCGCACAATTCCTTCAGGCCTGCTGTGTCCCCTTAATAGGCCCATCTTTCAATTATGAAGTGACGATTAGTCAGTGTTCTTCCATAATCTCATTATTTTTGTTATGTTGACAGTACAGACAGATTTTTTCATCTTCCTTCTGAAGCCAGACCTATCAACATGAGATGGTTGTTGAAATTACAGAGGGAAAATAAACATTTTAAATTGTTACTTAAACCTAAGAATTGGAACATCTTTGATATGAGTAAGAATAATAACATCCCAATGTAAGACTCCACCTCCTTGAGCACATCTGATTAACCTAACTAATTCTATCTTCCATTGCTCAAGAAATCATAGATCCTAGGGACTTCCATTTGAGGAGAATTTAGAAACCCGGCAGCTTACATTTCTCCTTATGTATTTTTCTGTTCTGCCATATCCTTAACAGGTCATCACATAGACTTGGCTTGGTCAGATCTCTCCATGGGGAACATACTACCTCACAAGTCAGTGAATTTCTTCATAAGGTTATCTCTTCTGGAATATAAAATGGGAACCTCAGTCTACCATCAGTTGGTTTTCCTTTTGTGCCCA
>NW_005309767.1:0-843 GCF_000412655.1 Myotis brandtii
CAGTTTCTTCATGCTCCACTGGCATGAGCTTCACACTCTCGGAAACTTCCAGAAAAGAGGAAGTGCTGGTTACTCAGCTCATGGACACCCCCTGACTTCAAGGGATATGCCCAGCACTCAATTCCATTGAGGACAGAAATAGGTCTCTCATACTTTCCAAAACTTACCATCCTGGTTGCAAAATTTACTAAACCAATTTCTATTTCTTGGAACTTTGAAGCAAATTAAGATTTGGTATGCCCATTTCCTAAAAAACTTCCCCTGGGAGTTGGTCATGTGGAATTGGGCATCTTTTTTTCTAACTACAAGGTCCCATCATGGTGATCCATGTATCATCTGCTTAGTCCTCAGATGTGGCCAACAGAGAGCGGAGGGTAAGAAAAAAGGGGTATTAGTTAATATATTATGTGGAATTCCAAGTGTATATAAGACAAAAACATAGCATATTCATATTTGAATATAGCTCTAGTTTGGCCAGAATACCTGGCAAACAATGGGAAGACCATGATCATTTCTGGAAAGAAAAAATACCCTGAAAACCTTATAAGTGATTTGAGGAGAGAAACTGTCCAGACTTTAAGAGCATCTCAGTCAGCTCTAGGAACGTTGCCATCAGTGGTTGAAGCCAGAGGTTCATGCAAAAGAGCTGATCCCAGAGTTGGTGGTTTTGGAATAATAATGTCAGACTAGGAACTGCAAGTACTGTAGCCACTGATTAATTAGGGAATTTAGGAAAAATACTTCCAGTGTTTCTTGTTCTCAGTTTCCTTTGTCAAATTAACAGTGACAGAGGATAATTGTACATGTCCCTTCAACTTTAAATATTTTACGAGTATCCTGCCC
>NW_005309768.1:0-843 GCF_000412655.1 Myotis brandtii
CGAGCTCAAAAGGTTCGCCATCACTGGCCTAGGGGCTAGTCACTCTCATCAATACATAAAGTGGAGGAGGACAAAAGCCTTAGATCAAATCTATGGGAAATTCCACTTTCTACTTGCAAAGAACAAGGCAGGGCTCTTTCTTTGCGGTGTCCCTGCCACTTGCCCATGGTGCTGATATTTTGTGAGGCATTGCTCCCTGTCTTCCAGGAACCCAGTAGGTTTATGCTGGCTTAGAGAACAGCGAGGGGGAGGGGGAAATCCGAACCCATGTTTCAGAGGCAGGCTCATAGGACACCTGCAATGCTGGGGGAATGGCAGATCACATTGGGATGCAATGTGGGCTGGAGTCCTGAATATGTTGACTTTATCTTTTAATAATGAATTTCATTAGGAACACAGGCTATTGATGTTCCCAGCAAATAAAATGCATCCTTCCCAGGCAGCCTCGTTCTTCAATAGTTTCTTAGGCAGAGGGAGAAGGAGCAGTGCTGGAAGGCTGTTTCTCTTATTAAACATTCCCCGGCTGTGGCTCTGGGGAAGGGGATCAGAAGCGGAGAGTGCGGAAAGGAAGAGAACCAAATCTCACCGGGCTCCTGCATTGAGCCAGGCACTTTACATAGCTCAGCTCGTCAAATCCTCTCCACGACTTTTAAGGTATAGATACCAGCCCTATCTGAACAAGGGAGAAAGCTCTGCCAAGTTTTGTGACATTACACAACTAATGAGTAGCCGGTTGACATTTGCGCTCAAGCCTTCTTCCTGTGTTAGCACCCATTCCTCTGCACCAGCGTTTCTCCCCTTGAGCACTATTGACATTTTGTGTTGGATGGTGTGTGTGTGTGT
>NW_005309769.1:0-843 GCF_000412655.1 Myotis brandtii
ACCACAACATGAGGAACTGTATTAAAGGTTTGCGGCACTGGGAAGGTTGAGAACCACTGCTCTAAGCCTTAGTTTTCTCACCTATAAAATGGAGGAAATTGGACTACAGAATTTTGATACTTATGCTAATATACAAAAGCACCAAATATAGCACTTAACCCATAGTGGTGTTTAATAACTGGTAGTTATGATTTTTTTTTAAAAAGAAAGTTCATTTTAAAAAGAGAGAGAAAGCTTTTCCCCTCAAGTAGTGTAAAAGGACAAATAATTATGATTTAATAATTGGGATATTTATAGGATATGGAAGATTGCAACAATTATTACAATTCTTCACCCCTTACTAAATCCATGCCCTTTGACATGTAACTTTGCCCCCAGTGTGGACTCAGGCATGTGACTTGCTTTGTCCAATGGGATGTTGGCCAAGCAAATTTGAACATGAGCAGAATCATGAAGAGCACTTGTGCAAATGGGCTGGCATACTTTTGCTATTCTGGTATCATCTTAAAAAGAACATACCCAGGCTAGCCTACTAGTCCCAGAAGGAAATATGAGAAGCAGCTGGAGCAAAGTTGCCCCAGTAAAGCCCAGCCTAGAGAAGACCACCACTGACCCACTGATGCATGAGTGAGTCCAAGTGAGACCAGCAGACTGCCCAACTGGGCCCAGCTCAAATCAGCTAAATCCTGCAGACTTAAGAAAAATAAAAGTTTATTGCTGTTTGCTTTTGAGTTTTGTGGTTGGATATTATATATTAATAGCTAACTGATATACAGGGTAGTTAAGTTGGTTAAAGTGTCGTCCCAATATGCCAAGGTTGCAGGTTCGATCTCTGGTCAGGGC
>NW_005309770.1:0-843 GCF_000412655.1 Myotis brandtii
CTTTGGCAACAACCAGGCTCTTAGCTCCCCTGGGACCTTACCAGAGAGACTGGTGCTTCTCACCCTGTTGCTTTAAAAGGCTCAATTACTTGGCCTTAAAGACTTAGAAACATACGTCACTAGTCTGTCATGTAGGACATCGACAAGATCAACTTTAACATCATGTTCAAATTTTCAAAGACCATCATTTGCCAGGCAATTTGTTTTGAACAGTTGCCTTCTCTGTGAAAGGCAGTCAGCAGAAGATAACATGTATTGCATCAATATAAATGAAGGCTATCTTCTTGTAAACATGTGCCCTAAATATCATGTACAGCTCACCCAACCTTGGGAGTTAGAATAGCTTGTTGGTACAATAACTCAGAGTTTTCAGGTAGGGAAAACCCCACAAACCTATCCATCAGGGTAAACTGGAGAGATCCATTATTATGTCAACATCGAATTATCATACATAATTATTGCTGAAGTAGAACCAGCTCCTTACACAGTAGCTTGGCTTCATGGTAGTCGAGAAAAAACATTTCTATAGGTAAATATGAAGCTGTGATTATTTATGGGGGTATAATGTTGATGATCTTTAATGATTAATCAATTAAGAGCTTTTAAAGGTCTAAGAGTTGTCCCAGCCCAGGATTTATCTGGATGGAGAGGAACTTGGAAGAATGTCTTAATCTACTAGGGCTGCCATAACAAAACACCATAGACTCAGTGGCTTAAACAACAGAAGTTTAGTTTCGCACAGTTCTTGAAGTCTGAGATCAGGACACCATCATGGTTGGGTTTTGGTGAGAACTCTCTTCCTGACGTGCAGATGGCTGCCTTCTCACTGTGTGCTCACCTGGC
>NW_005309771.1:0-843 GCF_000412655.1 Myotis brandtii
AATAAGGCAAAAATGTCCATCAAAGTCCTCTAGCATCTTGTGGAATGCCTATGGTGGTTCATTTGAACTTGACTGAAATTTGCTTCCCTTCCAAATGGTGCTGGTTACACTCATCATAGTGGTATGAGATTCTGTTGGCTAACAAAACTGAAAATTCTTCAGTGGCAATTGTCCAGTGTCTCTGTTCATATCACTGGACGTTAAAATTTTAAGGTCAGATCATAAATGAAAACTGAGTGAATGCTATTCCCCTCCCCTTCATTCTGCTAATGAATTGGGGGATATAGATGATCAGAAACCAACTCAGGAGCAGAGAAAGAGAAACAGATATTGACTCCTCCTTGCTTTCCCCACTCGTTGACCTTGTAGGAGCCCATACAATTGTCTCTGGTTCTACTTTTCAGGAATGGCCCAGGCATAGCAGCATTGTAAATGACCTGTTAAATAACCTGCTATCTAGAGTTGACTGTTATGGATACGATACAGCTAATCATTTGTTCAACATGCCTTATACGGTAGTCCCCCCCTTATCCGTGCGGGACACATTCCAAGACCCCAGTGGAGTCTGAAACTGCAGATAGTACCAATCCCTCTGCATACTGTTTTTTCCTATGCGCATATACTTATGACATAGTTTATAATCCACTTATAAATTAAACATAGTAAGAGATTAACACTAAAACTAAAAAAATAGGATAATTATAACAATATACTGTAGTAGCAAACAGTTATGTGAATGTTCTCTCTCTCCCTCAAAATATCTTACTGTGCTGTGCTCACCTTTCTACTTAAAGGAAGCACTTTATGCTTCTCTTTGGCATAACTGAATTGCCAGCATCACTA
>NW_005309772.1:0-843 GCF_000412655.1 Myotis brandtii
GCCCATCATGAGCAAAACGCTGAACTACTTAATGGGGGACAAATCACATTTAAATAATTCCACCAAGGGTAGAGCCTGCAAGGCACACACACAAAAAAAGAGATATAATCAAAATGGAGATGATATTGACACCTATATACATACTTTAATTAGATGCCCTAGGACATATAAATTTAGTTAGTGAGACTTTCTTTTTTAAGAAAGCTGGTGTATACATAATGACTTCTTTCAAAATTGGCAACAACCTCCTGACATCATTTGAGGCATAGCCTGCAGTCCTTCCTGCTTAAATATATCCCTAGACTTCATTCACTTCTCCTCCAAATGGCAACACTGCTAGACAAATTTCTAAACCAATGCAATGACATTCAAAACTATCTTTCTGTGCTGTTTGGAAATCATTTTATTCATTCGTTCAATCAGATGGGCCAAAACATTTGCCTTCCTCAAGCCCTCCGTCAGCTCTGCGTCCTCACCCCAGAAAATGATCCTGTTCCCACAGACAGAATAGGGTGGCATTCACCTTGACATAACCTCTCAGCTTGAGTGTCTCTCCCCAAATTCTCCCAGGCACAATCACCACTTCACTTTAAAATATTGCTCTCTTTCCTGAGATTCTCCCTCTCCTGTGCTTCTGAGGAAAAGATGAACAATGCTTCTTGTTCATCACATACCCTGTTTTTTGAGTCCATCTAATCTCATTTCTGTACCTTCAATATCTTGCTTTGTACTGCTAACTCAGCCACTATAATCAGAAAGCACTATAAAACAGCTATGACAAATGAAATGTCCTTGAAATGCCCTCTTCCTTATGGGGTGACAGTTTCAGTACCTCACTGACAA
>NW_005309773.1:0-843 GCF_000412655.1 Myotis brandtii
CACACTTCGGGTTGGGGTGTGCGGGCAGCGTGGGTGCGAGCAGGCCGGGCACTGCATGGTGTCCCTGCAGCAAGAACACTGTGGCTCTGACGCCTGGGGACTCGGAGGGCCATGTCCCCGGCCTGGGGCGTTCTGTCCTCCACCCTGGCACAGCCTGGCGCTCGGAAGGGGGGTCGGAGCTGGGGGGGACTTGGGGGGACGGTGTCCAGGAGGAGAAGGCCAGGACCAGGGACCTGGGAGGCACCTCCCCATTTCCTGCCACCTCCCTCCCCGAGCAGGACCCAGGTGCCCCCCGTCGTTAGTGGGCAGATCTGAGGAGGGCCCGCCTCAGCCCCCCCAGCCCCTGTACCTACTCCCCTGCGGCCAGGCCTGGGGGTGGAGCTGCACACCCAGGGGGGCTGCGGGGCGGGGCCCAGAGGAGGGGAGCTGAGTCGGCAGCACCCGTGGCCACTTCTCTCAGCGGCCAGATGGGACCTCTGTGTGCCCTGTGGGTGCTGCTCCCACTGCTGGAGGCCCTGACCCCGCCGCCTACGTACGGGCCGACCAGGACCACCATCCAGATCATGAAGAGCTTCGAGGCGAACAAGGTTGGAGGGGTGCCAGGGGGCGGCAGCGGGCAGGATGCAGGGAGAGGCAGGCCCTGCTGGCATGGGCACGGCCTGGGGGTCCGGTTCAGCCAGCCCTGCACAAACGGGGACCGGCTCTCAGACCCCCCCCTTCCCTGTGGAGACCCCTGAGCTCCACCGGAAGCCAACGCTCGGGGTCAGCACCCCGTGATGCAGCCCGGACGGTCCCTGCGAAGGGAACGACCCAGTCCCTCAGAGAGGCTGCGGCTGGCCAGGG
>NW_005309774.1:0-843 GCF_000412655.1 Myotis brandtii
TTCAAGGAGAAATGAAAGTGAGACTCGGGGACCACTATGGAGTGCTGACCTGGAGCCTGACCCAGCCCTGTCTTTCTCCAAAGCTCATCCTCCTAACACATCCGTTGTGTGGCCGTAGGAGCAGATTTATAACCCAGAGGACAGAGCTCAGGGAGCGTGATAAAGGAGAAATCCACGGATGGATAGCCAGCCCGGCCGGAAAGACCCAATAATGTTACGGAGCCATAAAGCTCACTTTACCACAAAAGGAGCCCCAGACGTGGGATATGGCCGCCGTTAAGGCGTAGGAGCCCCGCACACGCAGGGGTCCGGAACCGACCTCTGTGAGTGGTGGAGTCTCCGGCCCTCCCGGGACCCTCCCTCAGAACACACGATCCTCTTCTCTAGCGGGGTGATGACGCCCTGGCCTCTGTTGTAAGCTCTGACAGTGATGCTTCTCAGTTGGAGAGCACGTAGTAGGTATAAAGTAATAATGGATCCCCCTGGGTATTCACACTCACCAATAATCCTAGACATTAAGAATAACTATTGTAATGTTCAAGGTTGCCTTGACAGCGACAAAAAAATAAGAAAGCAAGAAAGGAAACGTGGGAGAAAGGGACAAAAGAAAGACATTGTTGGAGGGAGAGGATGGGAAGGAAGAACAAAGAAAATCGAAGTCTCCACACAGACAGCTACTCCACACCCTGAGCCGTCTCCTAGAACCACCACCCCTGTGGGAGAGGGGCCAGCCCAGGGAGGGCAAGTCCTGTGGTCAGTGAAGGACCCAATATTTATGCCAGGAGTTAGGCATCTGAGAGGCCCATGAAACCAGCCCCAGGTGAATCCTCTCAATTCCCCCCC
>NW_005309775.1:0-843 GCF_000412655.1 Myotis brandtii
TTTTCATGTTCTCATGAAATAACTCGTTTTTATCCAATCACCTGGCAACTTGTCTGTTGTGTTCAGTGTTGTATTTGCCTGCACCCAGAGCAGTGCCCAGGACATATTAAGCATTGAATTACTGTTTGTTGAATGATAAAGAATGAATGTAGTCTTTTCTCCAAGCAGTTGTAATGTGTGTCAAGGAGCAACATTGTTCTCCCAGGTGCCTGCTTGTTACCATCTTGACTTCTAGCAAGACCTGTCTAGATGCTCCTAGACATCTGTTTGACTTCTTCAAACTACTGGGTTTTGCTTTATTTTACAGGTGCAAACAATATTCTTTCCTTAATGCTCTTGTTTTCCACCAGACTCACCAGGCACTTTCCTTGTTTTTTTTAGGACAAAGTGGGTATTTTAACCTCTTATATATCCCTCAACATTCACTGCTAAAATAATCAGTTGTTGTATCCCTATTTTTCCTCTGAATGCTATAAGCAATGATGGCACTCTGATTTTTCTTAAGGGCTAACCTTCTTCACTCTCAGTCCATTATGTTAGTGGAGACATGCTACAGTAAGCATTTTTATATTAAAAAACTTTTACTCCCATTGACCAAATTTGGGATACTTTGAACATTAAAATAAACAATTATACTAAGGCATTATAACCCACTCAACAAAGTAGGAAACTAGCTTCCTGTATAGGCACACCTGTATATCATTTATTCATTCAATAAACATTAAATGAGGAACAAGGACTTCTACTTCCAACCAAGATGGAGCAACAAAAGCTCTATTTACCCTCCCTCCAAAACAACTAAAAAGACAAAATTTATGAAACAAAAAAGACATTGAACATCTA
>NW_005309776.1:0-843 GCF_000412655.1 Myotis brandtii
GGATGGCCTCACACCCATCAGTCCCTCGAAGCTCCAGCCACACTGATACTTTGAGTTTTTTTATTGAGCAACTAGAGAGACACCCCCTCCCCCAAAGTCACTGACGTTCCAGGGAGTGGACTGGCATGTCTGGGTGCCACGGTGGGTGCTTTGTCGCACGTCATTCACATGACGAAGCTCACACGGGGGGACCCACTGAGCTGCCCGGGGCTCCCTCTGGCCGGCGGAGCAGGCGGGGGTTGCACAGCGACTCTGCATCCCTGCTCTGCGGCAGGGAGGCCGTCGTCGTTGTTGAACTATCACAGTAATGAGCTGTAAACGAGGAGCTTTGACTCAGGGCTGGGGTTTGTGTGAGATGGGGCAGGGGCAGGCGGGTGCAGAGGCATATGCTGGGGTCCCAGGTGGACCGTGAAGGACAAGAGGTGAGAGGGGTGAGATGAACACCCCTCGCCGCCCCCAGCAGCCCCAGGCTCCCGTCCGCTGTGCCCTCGGCCTGGGACACCTCCTCCCCTACCAGCTCCTACTCACTCCTGGGCCGGTGGGGAAGCCCTGCCCGCTTTCATCCCATCCTCCGGTTCGGTGCTCGCATGACCCTCCAGGCGGCCAGCGCAGACCCCGGCTCGTGTTTCCTGGGGGTCGGGAGGTTGGAACTGGACCCAGATCACCAGGAAGGCGGGCACGCGGGGCCTCTCGGAGGCTCGCCACCTCCCGGCTCCTGCTCCTCCTCTGCGTGTGTCTGGAGGCCCCTCCAGGCCTGGGGAGGCGGGCACGCTGCAGCTCCAGGTGGCCACCTCCCTGTCTGCCCCGGCAGGAAGGCACACCCGGGTGTCTTACAGAGCTCTC
>NW_005309777.1:0-843 GCF_000412655.1 Myotis brandtii
AAAAACAGATATTTCATCTATGTACTTAAACATATATACTCATTTCTTTCTCGTCTTGTTTAACCATCATCCATGGACATCTTTGGGGGTAGGAGGAGGGAGATATCGTTACAGCTCTGTGGTTTGCCTTCTTACACTTGATAAAATATTGTGTATATCAGGGGTCAGCAAACTTTCTCTATAAAGGGGCCTAATGGTAAATATTTTAGGCTTTGAAGGCCATACCATCTCTATTGCAGCTATTCAAGGCTGTTGTATGGCAAAGCAGCCACAGGCAATACTACATAAATGGGTGAGGCTGTGTTCCAATGAAACTGTTTTACAAAAACAAGTGGCCAACAAGCCATCGTTTGTGAACCCCTGGCATATAACTCTTAAGTATGAAATATAGCCACGTGGTTAGAAGCTGTGGGTTTGGTACCAAGGGAGCCTGAGTTCCAATTTGGGCTGTTCCAGGATGAGTTATACGACCTAGTTCTGCATATAACTTCTCTCTGCCCTGGTTTCCTTATCTGTATGATAAGAACCAAAATAGCTAGATCACAGTGTTGACGGGATTACATGAGCTGATGTGTGGACAAACGCAGCCCAGTCCCTGATGCACAGTAGACTCTACAGAAACAGTGGCTGCTATGGTGACTTGATACCCTGAGCCAGGCTTCTTGTTTGTCTTCCATCGTCTGCATGTTAGTCCGTTGAGTAAATACACTTTAATCTCCTTCATTGTTTCTCCCAGACTGTCTACTTTCAACATCAGTCAGCACCCTTGAAGAGCTGAGGATGATGGGGGGAAGCTGATTTTCATTTTTGGACAAAATGTCTGAGTAACTGTGTGTTGGTGGG
>NW_005309778.1:0-843 GCF_000412655.1 Myotis brandtii
TCTGTGCCGGCTTCAGCGAGACCCACGGGCACAGCAGTTCCAGGCGGCAGAGTAACCAGCGTTTCCTCTCCGATGCTTCACAAAAAATGTCTGTGGCTCCCTGCTCTCTTCTCCCCCAGACTTAGGTGTTTATCCCTTTCACCAAACCCCATGATCTTACGTAGCTTAGAGTAAATCTACAGCAAAATATAGTTCATCTCAATTAAAAAAGGGAAACTGGTAATATTCAACCTTCCACGCCACAAACACAAACTCAACACGTATCTTTCGGTTTATTTAAGTCTTCTTCGATGTCATTTAACAAAAATATTTCGATTTTTAAAATCAGACCCCAGTGATCCCTCCGGACACGAGAAGAGGTGACGAGTGAAAAGACACCTGCTTGTAGCGCTCCACGTTGACGCCCTCCAGCTGGCTGAGGCGCACCAGGTTGGTCCCCACCAGGATCCGCAGCTCCTGCCGCTCCCGCTCTCGCTTCTCCCTGTCGCGGCTGTGACCCTGATGCTGCATTCGCACCCACAGCTTGTTCATTTCTGCAAAGTTGAGGAGCACAAAATCCATGGAATCACTGATGTCGCCCGTCGTTTCTTCACTGCAAGGAAACAGGGGGAGACTTCACATACAGGGTCCGCATCAGGACAAACGCACCGCCACCTCCCTTCGTGCATCTCCCCCTCCTCCCTCTCACGCTCGGTGCTTCATCCAAGGCTTCCAACCTCCCCAGCTCAGTGTTCAAGTTCAAGGGGAACAAACTCCAGGGGAAAACGCCAGGGAGAGGACCCAGCACATATCAGTTGTTAAAGGGACAAAACACCCCCCCACGCCTTCCCCGCACCAACCAGA
>NW_005309779.1:0-843 GCF_000412655.1 Myotis brandtii
TAATTACTAATATTCTGCAGCACACCAAAAAATATATAATTTTTCCTGATCTGATAAAAAATAGAATAGGTATAATTTTGATTCATTCACACCTCTTGTGGCACACCGGTTGAAAATTGCTGCTTTACTGCAATAATTTTACTAAACTCTCGGGGATCTAAGCTTTGGGGAGATCTTCCTTCATTACTATTCTTCCTTACTTCTCTTCTAAAATATTGCCTTGAGTTTTAAGATGGTAACAGATGTTCTGAAGGGAAACCGTGTTTGGAGGTTTGAAGATCTTTACAAAGTGGGGTATGTGAGCAGGACTATTTAAAACGGAGTCAGCTGGGCCCACAGGAGGTGCCTGTCTCACAGCTGTGCACAAGGATTATGGGGAGTAAGTGAGATATGTGTGAAAAGCTTGGGCCAGAGTTTAGCAGAGAAAGCAAACAAATGTTAGCTGATGTTAACATTGTTGTTATTTTAAAGATTAATCTAAACATGTGATTAAGCTGTACATATGTCATGGAATATATCCTCCATAAAATATTTGTGGCACATTGTTGTTGTCACTTAATCCTTATCATACACATTAGCTCATTCAATTCTCACAGTAGCAGCAGAAGACTAGTTTATCAATCCCATTTTACAGATGAGAAAATTGAGTCTTATAGAAAAAAATAACTTCCCCCACCCCATGGGGCTGGTAAATGGAAATTATTAGAGTAAAAAACTTGTCAGAAATAGAAGGCCTGTTACTTCCCACTACCCTATAGCATATAAAATAGAAGTCTACTTTCAGATGTATGAATTAACTGAAGTCATGTCACTAAGTTTTTTTCATCAGAAAATGTATAAAAT
>NW_005309780.1:0-843 GCF_000412655.1 Myotis brandtii
GACCTTTCAGTCCGCAGGCCGACGCTCTATTCACTGGACCAAACCGGTTAGGGCGAGGCTCTATTTCTTAGCCAGGCTTGCAGCTGGGGTGTGGCCATGTGACCATTTTGGCTAATGGATACAAGGAGAAATGATGCATGCAACTTCTGTATCACATTTTTATGAGGAAGCTGCTTTTCCTCAGCTCTCTTCGCCCCCCAGTGACTAGCAAAAGGGGACAGTGGGAGCAGCCACCTTAGACCCAGAAGTGGCAGCTACCTGTTAAGGCTGGAAGATCCAACCCTTTCTCTGGGATCCCTGGATGAGCTCAGAAAGCAAGACCAACTACCTGCCCTAGACAGGGCTCCCTCTGGGCAGGTAGCTGAGAGACAAGTGAATTTCTATCTTGTTTTGGTTGCTATATTTGGGGATCTTTATCACAGCAGCTTAATCTGTATCCTGATTCATTCAAGACAGAAGGTAATTGGCCCTGAGCTGGGGACCTGGCCTGCTGACACTGGCGTATACTTGCCTCGATGCCATAGTCCCAAGGTGAGGACTTCCTATATTCAGCTGCCGCTGTGAACCCCTGACCCATGAGGCTAGGCATTGCCAGCCAACCAGCAACATCCAGAGACTGTTTTCCTAGGAGGGGACAGATGGCCTTTGGCTTTAAAAGATTTACTCCATCTGTCCTCCCCAATCTTATCACTGAGCCTTGACTCTGTGGTAGGTATTTGGTTCCCTGCTTTGTGGTAAAACTTTTCCTGTTATTGTTCTATATTTGGTCTCTAATAGCTTTTGTGTTTCCCTTATCAATATTATACACGTAGAAACCAGGAAGGTGTTTAGCCATCATGACAC
>NW_005309781.1:0-843 GCF_000412655.1 Myotis brandtii
TGGCTGTTTGGTCGATTTGCATATTATGCTTTTATTACATAGGATGGTCTTCATCCCTATTTCTGGCACACATAGTTTGTTTCTATGATTTGGCTAATTGTGAATAATGCTGCAATAAATATGGAGGTGTGGATATATTTTCAAGATAGTACTTTTATTTTCTTCAGTTAAATACCCAGAAGTTGTATTGCTGGATCATAAGGTAGTTGTAATTTTTTTGAGAAACCTCCATACTGTTTTCCCTAATACAGTGATTCTTTTCACTGCAAAGCACAGTGAGTAGAGAAGCCATCAGAAGATTAGGATTTCAGGTGCATCTGAACTGTAAACCAGCTGCCCCTGCCCCAATACTTTAGGGAAGGGTATTTTCAAATAGATGAGAGAGAAGAGACTGGGTAGGTGAACTGCTTCAGGAACATGCCTGATGTGACTCATTGTTTCTATTACCACCACTGGAGTACTAGTCTAGTCTCCTGACTGGTCTCTCTTGAGTTCACATCCTTTCCCATTCATCAGAATAGTCTCAAAACAGCAGTCAGAGTCATCTTCCAAAAATATAAATCATATTTTATTCTTCTCCTTAAAACTTTCCAGTGGTTTTTTCCAGCTCACCTAGAATAAAATCTAAAAACTTTACCATGGCCTCATGCTACCTCTAATGACTCTGTCACTCCATTGTACCCCACTAGCTTTCTTGCTGTTCATCTAACATTCCATGCTCTCTCCAAGCTCAGGTCCTTTACATTGGTCTGCTCTCTGTGTCTGGAATTGTCCTTCTTCCAGATAACTGCATACTTTTCTTATAATTTTTATTTATTTACTAGAGGCCTGGTGCATGAATTC
>NW_005309782.1:0-843 GCF_000412655.1 Myotis brandtii
TTCCGTGTCATGAGGTTGAAAGTATGAGCCTAGAACGCAGGAAGCCCTGGGGAAGGCTCTGGGCTCCAGGTTGGAGGAGAGTTGAAACTTGGTGTGTGTGAGGAAACTTTGTGTGTGAGAGGAGGAAGGGACACCCCACAGCTGAGGGTCTAATGAAGGAGGTAGAGCCGTGGTGGAAGAAGAGAGTGAGCGATGGAGGGCCGGTGTTGCACCCCTGAGAGAGGGTGAGGCCTGAGGAGGGTCCCTGCCCGGTCCTGGTGGGTGGACATGGGGCACTGCTCTCCGCTGTTTGGGCAGTGCCGCGCCGCAGGCTTCATGCATGTCAGTCAAGTCCCCTGGAGACACACGCACGTCCCTACCCCAAAGGTGTGCGTGTGTGTGTGTACACGGGTATACACAGGTGTACACATGGTGCATTGGTTTGCTCCTTTAGGCTTGACTTCTCAAAGGATGCACACAAAATGCATTTCATAGTCACCACGAGGAAGGAGTTTGGGTGGCTGGGCAATAGGGTGGAGAGTCACTGTGTAGACTTTTTTATTAAACCACATGAATGTGGTTACCTGCTCAAAAAACCAAAAGAGAAACACAATTTAAAAACTTTAGAGAAAGGAGGCTGCCCTCTAATCTCTGGTTTTATTAAGTACAATAAAGTAAGGGGCAGGAAAGTGAATTCAGTAGGTTTCCTCTGTTTAAACATGCCCGTGTGTGTATGTGAGAGAGAGAGAGAGAGAGATAGAAAGATCAGATATTTGCTTTTATATGCAAAGACTTTCTAGAAGCAGACCCAAGCTTGTCAGAGGAGCTGAGGGATCGGGGGGGGGGGGGGGGGGGGGGGGGGGG
>NW_005309783.1:0-843 GCF_000412655.1 Myotis brandtii
CTTCTCAAAGTGGGGTCCCTGGAGGAGCAACATAGACACATTATTCAATGTCTTTAAGCTATAGTGGTTTTTTCCTGCTAATTGAGGATAAATTATATTTACTTTGAGTCTTGTCAGTAGACAAATACTCAAATTTTATCATCTAATTCAGGACTTATAAATTTTTAGTCATGCCTAACTAACTCTAAATCTTACACTCCCCCCCACCCCCCGCCACATTGCACTGTATCTTAAATTAATAATTTTAAATTCCTCTTGGGTATTAGATTCCTCTCCCCTCCCCTCCCAATGTTCTTGCCCATATTGTCTCATAGTAGAGACTACTAAAATATTCATTCTTCTGTCTTTAATTAATAAGATGTGAGTTTTTAGAGAAAAGTAATATACTTAATTAAAACAAAATAACACCAAACAAATAAAAGATTCATGCCTCACTGAATGGAGAATGGGGGTTGGGGGTCTATGGATAGAGTATGTGTTAGGCACCCTTATCCTTACCACACTCACTGATACAAATGTTCTCAACTTTTTCTTGAATAAAAAAACATGCGTTACATGCATTTACCACAGTAAAAAAGACAGCATAACCAAAATGCTAAGTGTAAGCAAGACAAAGAAAGACAAGTACCATATGATTACACTTCAAAGTGGAATCTAATGAACAAAAGAAACTAACAAAATACAAAGAGAGGGGCGGGGGCTAGGTGAAAAGGTGAAGGGATTAAGCAAAACCAAAACAAAAAATACAACTCATAAAACAGAGATGATAGTATGGTGATAACTAGAGGGAAAGGGAGATGGAGGGAGTAGAAGAGAGTAAAGGTGGGATAAATGGTGATGGAA
>NW_005309784.1:0-843 GCF_000412655.1 Myotis brandtii
CGAATTCTATGGGTGACTACATCCCAGCCCTGTCCACTCTGTCATCACTGACTGGGGATGGGTCTCTCTCTCTCCCCCTGGACTGTGCGAGCGAGGGCAGAGCCAAGGTTGTTTCTACAAGGCCCGTTAGGCATCGCATGTCATTGAATCTCATTGCTTCCCTGAGTGAAGTACTTTATTATTCCTGATTTGCAACTGATGCTCAGAGAGGTTAGGTGATTTGTCTGTGGTCACACAGCCGGCAGCCAGCAGAGTCCTTAACTACTGCTCTGTCCTGCCTCAATGACTACTTGTCAACGGAATGAATGAATGAATGAAGGCTTCTGAGAGCGCCACAGAACCTTCCAGATCACCGGGTCCAACTCACCCCACTTTCTAATGATACAGAGTCTTAAGATGGGAAGGATCCAAGTTTTAGTCTCTTAAAGCCATGGTTCCTGGCCAAGGTCCCCAGACACATGTGTAGACAAAGCACTTTCTGAAAACCTATGGATAAAAGCACACCCATGGTCTCATGGCCGGCTGCGAGGTTTTCGGCCTGCTCACCTCCCCGAAGAGGCAAGTCAGAGCTCTCTGGCATAATGTTGGGGTCCCTGGGTTGGGCAGTGGGGTGACTTGAGCACAAACCCCACAGTTTAGGGAGTGGGAAGCATCATGGGTAACAGCTCAGTAATCAGCCTGGTTCTGCCACCTGCTTGCCCTCGAGCTCAGACTGGATGGTGACTCTCAATAACGCAGAGCCCGGCCCCTGGGTGTGCTCATTAGGTGTGAGCTATAGTAATTAAGACACAATTGAGGCAATAGTCTTTTTTAAATATATTTTTAAAATTGATTTCAGAGAGG
>NW_005309785.1:0-843 GCF_000412655.1 Myotis brandtii
CAGGTGAGGGCTGGGCTGAGGTGCTGGCTGCCCCGGCGTCCCCGCCCCACGGGACCCGCCCTTAGTGAGTGATCAGGATGCAGAAGCGGGTGCTTCTCCCGTGGTCCCACGTCCGAACCCCTGAGGGGCCGGAGCCTCTGGGGACCTGGTGGAAAGAAGCCCCTAAAAGCGCCTTTGGAAGGAGGGAGGCCTGTGCCTAGCAGGCCCCCCTGAAGGTCAGCTTCCCGCAGGGAGCAGAGGGCGCGGCCCAGGGGGCGGGGCCGCCGGAACCCCGCTTGTCTCTGCCGATCCTGCCAGGAGCCTGGAACTGTGAATTCCCTCGTGTCTGTTCAGGGGGTCGGAACGGAACGCAGGAGACGCTGGTCCGGCTCAGGGGGCCCGGAAGGCAGTGGGCGGGCACTTCTGTGGGTGTTCCAACAGGGCAGGGACCTCAGGCTCAAAACCCCTCCTGGTGCGCGGCCACCTCGGCCCCCCTGGTGCCCTGAGCCCTGAGCCCCGTCGTTCAGAGCCCGCCGTGTCCCGAGGCCCAGGCATCTCAGGAGCAGCGATGGAGCCTGGGATGCGGACACAGAGGCTCTCTGGCCTCAGAGCCCCGCCCACGCGTGGACACCCGCTCCCCCTCACCTGCCGGACGGGACACCCGCTCCCCCTCACCTGCTGGACGGGGCACCCACTCCCCCTCACCTGCCGGGACAGGGCACTCAGCAGCCAGCGCAGAGCCCCACCAGGTGGGAGGTGACAGGGCACGGAGGGACCCGCCCGTCAGGAGTCCTGTTCCAGGAACCCTTGGTGTTTGACGTGAAGTTCAGTTCTAAACGTAGCCCCCAGGGCTGTCACGTGCTC
>NW_005309786.1:0-843 GCF_000412655.1 Myotis brandtii
ATGCTGACACACCGAGCTCAAAAGGTTCGCCATCACCTAAGCAATAAGAAGGAAACGTTTTTATATGGGTTTGGTTAGAATGAAGCAATCAAGTATTTTTTTGGTTGAAAATAAGAGAAATTCAGTTCAAGGTAAAAGACATTTACATTTTGTCAAGAAATCCAACCAAGTAAACAAAAGAAGACTGCAGGTTGGCCCAAGGCAGGGTTAATATTAAAAATAAGTAACAACCAGAGTGATACAGAGATTGTCCAATGGATGGATGTTGACTCAATCAGACTAGAGCTGAGCCATCGATGCTTGGTAAGGCCATATTGAATATTGATCAGCCCAAGCTCCAGAAATGACTGGATTAGGGTGTTAGACACTGATAGGACCGTTTTTGTCTCATCTTTCCTTTTGTCTTTGTCCCCTAATTATCCTTCTACTGGAGACTGGCTCAATCCCTGTAGCTATTGACAGCTCAAGAAGCTTACATAAAAATTACCATTGGACAGAGACTGATTTTCTTTTTTAAAATATTAATTTATTGGGGTGATATTGATTAAAAATATTATATAAGTTTCAAGTATACAATTCTGTAAAACATCATCTGTATATTGCATTATGTGTTCACCACCCACAGTTTAGTCTCCTTCAGTCACCATATATTTGACCCCCCTACCCTCTTTATCCTTCCCCCACCTCCCTTCCCTTCTGGTAACCATCATACAGTTGTCTGGGTATATGAGTTTGTTTGCTTCTTTTTTAAAAAAACTATGTTTTTTTATTGATTTTAGAGAGTGGAAGGGAGAGGGAGCGAGAGTTAGAAACATTGATGAGAGAGAAACTTTGATTGGCTGC
>NW_005309787.1:0-843 GCF_000412655.1 Myotis brandtii
GTTCTTAAAGTGCATAGTTTCCTTTTAAGATTCACTCCTGTACAGTTCTATGGGTTTTGACAAGTGCGTGATGTCATTTATCCATCATTACAATTTTATATAGCCTCTCTGTTCTGTTCCATTGACCTATTTGTCTATGTTTTTACTAATACCAAGTTGTACTGATTATTGTAGCTATGTAATAAGCTCTGACTTTGTCCCCTTTTGTTAGTATTGCGTTGGCTAACCTGAGTCCTTTCACTTTCTGTATAAACTTTAGAATCAATTTGTTAATATCCACAAAATAACTTACTGAGATTTTGGGTGGGACTGTATTGAATCTATAGATCAAGTTGGAAAGAAATGACATTTTACAATACTGAGTATCCCTATTCATAAACATAGAATTTATCTCCATTTATTTAGATTTTCTTTGATTTCTTCCATCAGAGTTTTCTTTTAATTGGACCTACAAATATTTTTTTAGCTTTATATTTAATTATTTCATTATACTTGCTGCTAATGTAAATGAGATAGAGTTTTTAAATTTCAAATTCTAATTGTTCATTTTTGATATAAGCAATTGGCTTTTCCATACTTACCTTGTACCCATGCTATAATGCTTAGTAGTTCTGGGAGGTTTTTTTGTTGATTCTTTGGGATTTTTACATAGGCAATCATGTCATTTGTGAAAACAGCAATTTTATTTGTTTCTTCTTAATCTGTATGCCTTTATTTGTTTTTCTTTTTCTGACTAATTGCATTAGCTAGAATTTCTAATAGGTTGTTAAATGGAACTATTAAAAGGGTACTTCCTTGCATCATTTCAGATCTTTGGGAAATAGAGCCTGGTTTTCACCATAA
>NW_005309788.1:0-843 GCF_000412655.1 Myotis brandtii
GTCCTGAAGAAATGTAAAATTTATCTGGTCATGTGTCTTAGATCAGTTGTATTACTGATCAGAAGTATCAGAAGAAACATACATTTCAACAACTGTCAAATGTTCTTTCATTCTGATTCCAAATAAATTATGTGGTGATTTTGAGTGTATGCTTGAGTGTACTGAATTCTATGTTTTAGCATTACTTTTCAATCGTCCCGTCTGGTTATAAGGAAGCATGTGGAGAACTTGGATAAATTGGGTACAGCTTGCCCATAACCTGCCAGACTCGTCTCCTGTGCTGGGTATCCTTTTCATTCTGGAGACCTACAGCCTGAGGGGAGCGACCGACCTCAGGAATGTTTGCTGCAGAGGGATGCTCCACCACGACTTGAAGAAACAGTTTCTAAATCCTTTATCATGGCTCTTTCAAGAAACTCGGTATAATTTTGATTATGTGCGGGAATATCCATTGTGTTTTAACTTCTGTCTTCTCAAATATTAAATGCTTTTATCCCAGTAACCCAGGTCCCTCCTCTTCCCTTACAGCTTATGGTCACAGTCTATTACAGATAGAGGAGGGAGAGCTGGGGGCCAGTGGAGAGGGTTCTACAAAGGACATTCCCTTTAAAGATCAGGCTGTATGGTGGTGTTTTGCCCAAGTGATGGAGGATCCAGCAGATATGTGCTGGATAAGTGACATAGCAGGCACGTCAGAATTTCAGTAACTACAGATAGCTCTCACACTGTAAAAAAAGAAAGAAAAACACCTGTGCCTTTTTATATCTGACAATCTCTGACTTGTGTCAATAAATACAGTCTTCTGTGATCCCACTTCTGGAAATATATCCTAAGAGACCTGAA
>NW_005309789.1:0-843 GCF_000412655.1 Myotis brandtii
CCAGCTCGGTCTTGCTCTGCTCCTCTGAGCACGACTTTGCTGTGTGCTGGTTTCCTCCAGAAAGTTCCTTAAAGGGGAAGACAGTTTCTGACATGGCTCCTACTGAGCCCTACCCCCTAATATTCTTGCTCTTGGCTAATCACCTCCCCTACAGGTTGGGCTAGACCCAGAGACCCATTTCTAATGAACAGACTCTGACAAAAGAGATGAAATGTCACTTTTGAGATGAAATCACAAAAAAGACACTGGCTTCTCCTTGCTCACCCTGTCCTGTTCTCTCTTGGTTGCTCACTTTTATGGAAGCCAGCTGCCATGTGGTGAGCTGTCCTGTGGAGAGGCCCAAGTGGCACAATACTAATTACAGCCTCTGGCCAACAGCCAGTGAGGAAATGAGTCTTTCAGCCCAGTGGCCCACAAGGAACTGAATCCTGCCAGCAACCATGTCAGTGAGCTTGGAAGCAGATGTATGCCCCAGTCCAGCCTTCAGATGAGACCCCAGCCCTGGCCAACAATGTGATTACACCCTTGGGAGAGAACTTGAGACAGAGGACCCAGCTAAGCTATGCTTGCATTCCTGACCCATCGAAATTCTGAAATAATACATATGTTTAAGCCACTAAGTTTTGGGATAATTTATTACATAGCAGTAGATAAATAATACATCTCTACTTGGAAGTTCAGGCAGGACCAGCCTTATATTCTCATAGATCCAAGGTAAAGAAAGTGCCTTTTTCCTGATCACTGAAAAAAAGTCCTATGATTCATTCCTGGTTAGGCCTCAATGGCTTACCTTGATTCATATGCCCACCCTTTAAGACAGTGGTTCTCAACCTTCCTAATGCC
>NW_005309790.1:0-843 GCF_000412655.1 Myotis brandtii
TTTTTTTTCTTCTGCTCTTTCTTTAACCCATGATAGTATCTCTTCTGCCTATAGTATTTCACAAAAATATGTTTCCTATGACCTTTATCTCAAGATGACCTTCTATGATGTGGAAAGAAGATTCTATAATTTATAATTACATTTTTATCAAGTCATATTCTCATTGACATTGGAATTTGGTTTATATTTCAGGTCACATATTAAGTCAAATAATGGGTACTAAGGGAAGAGTCAGAGACACAGTATAGTGTCGTTTCTATGTGTCAGTTTATTGGTATGTATTGCAGTTTTGAGTTATAAATATACTTCTATTCCTTGTAGGGGCACTTACTCTGGCATATTATAAATTAGGTACAATAGCAGCCTAACAGGATCTAACAAGAAGTAGGTTGAAAAAAATTGAAGTCAAAATCTATTTAAAATATTTATTTACATCAACTACCATAAAGATGAAGTATACCCTAAGTGCTTTTAAATAATAACTAATAATATTAGCAAAACATTAATAAGAGCTGTTAATATTAGGGCATTTAAATATATCACTTAATTAATCTTTTATTCTCATTAACTTTTATATTATATAATGGACACAATCCATTGGTACAGTACTATAATAAATATCTACACACATATGGTTGATGTGTGCTCAAATAGTTTTCACTCTTGGATTATGCAACCAAAAAGGTTTGGAGATTACTGCTTTAAATTGTTTCACCTGTTTATGGTAGATGGCTTTCTTATAGTCAAAGAAAAAAAAGTATTTTCTCATCAATTAATTTTGGTAAATGAAGCAACCTGTGTTTGTCATTGGATAGCTACAATGTGCATTAGCATGCTAAGTGT
>NW_005309791.1:0-843 GCF_000412655.1 Myotis brandtii
CCTACCGAGCAGGCGGTTCCTGTTTCTCTCATCCTGTTCCCTCGTCTAGACCACTTGATTAAGAAATCTGTCTGCCAAGTTTCCCCAACGTAAGGACCCTCTTTTTCTCCTTGTCATTAAATCATTATTTTATTGGGAGGTACTTAGAAGATATATAATAGTCTGTTTATCATTCAACTTTTAATTCATTAACTATGTCTGTACGGGACTTTGTGGATCCTTCTTTGTTCAAGGCCTCATCCTTTGCTGTTGAATTATTTGGGGCTGGGGGCTCATTTCCCAGTGGGGGTTCTTTGAGGTGGCTCTGCCCCTCCAGCCCCACCCCCTCCGGCCCTGCTCCAGCCATGGTTGAGTGCTCCCGGCTCTCTGGCTTAGCAAGGTGGTCCAGCCTCGTGTGGTGCATTGTTCTTTTCCTCCTTCGGCCCTGGGACCAGCCCTTTCTCCAGATAGAAGAGAGGGAATAAGAATATACACTATTTCCACCTAATGTGTCATGTCATTTAGCCCACGCTTTTCGCTTTATTTTTTAAAGCAAAGATAAATCAAGTAAATAATTACCTTTTCAATGGAAACGGCCATTGCAAGAAGAACAATATTAATGAGGAAAAATACAGGTGAATTCCATCACAATGCATGATATTTCCGGATTGGTTCCGAAAGGGTTAACAGCAAGTCTTTTTCTACACATGTTGTGCTCACAGGTGGTAAATGTGGCTTTAATCGGAAAGGACCCCATGCAAAGCGAGCCGGCTCCTCTGCCAGAACGAGTCCTGTGGCCACAGTCACAGCCAGAGCACCGAGTTAGGGGCGTCAAACCCCAGGCCAGTAAGCCGGAGCTGCTCT
>NW_005309792.1:0-843 GCF_000412655.1 Myotis brandtii
CTCTCTCTGAAATCAATAAAAACATATTAAAAAATATGTTCAGGTAGAGTGAAGAAATCTTTCCCTGGGAAGGCTTCCTGAATATGGTTAAGTTGGGGATTAAATGAGATAAAAATTGAGAGCAGGTCATCCTCCATATTTCTCTACTTTACCAACCACTACTCCATACTCAATTTATCTCCAAAACCTGGTAATTTTTCCTGCTATATGTTTCTTGAATTCATACCCTTCTCTCTGTCCTCCCCATCACTGCTCTTGTTCAAACCATCACCACCTCTCTTGTAGACAGTGCCGGAGCCTCCTAACTGACCTACCTTACCTATTCCTACCTCCCTATCCATGTGTTCTTTACAATGAATGATTTTCTTTTTTTTCAAAATACAAATCTGACTATGTCATTCCCTGCTTCAAACCTTTTAATGGCCTCCTACTATTCTTAGAATAAAGATGGAAGTCCTCATGCTGGTCAATGCGGCCCTTTAGTATCTAGTCCTTGCCTGCCCCTTCAGGCTTGTCCACAACTCACTCCCCATGCTTTAGGGTAGTGGTCGCCAACCGGTAGTCCGTGGACCACTGTGGTCCATGAGGTCCAAAAGGTTGGCGATCGCTGCTCTAGGATACAGTGGCCATTTTCCATTCCATGAAAGAACCATGCTACTTCCTATCATGGGGCCATTCCACTCCTGTTGCCTTTGACCAGAATGCTCTTTCCAACCCTAGCTTCCAACTCCTTCCCCTTTCAACCCCGGCTAAGAGTCACTCTCTCTGAGTGCATCTTCGATTTCCCAGACCAGATCCAGCTGCCCCCTAAAGCAGGGGTGGGGAATGTCTGGCCCCCAAGCC
>NW_005309793.1:0-843 GCF_000412655.1 Myotis brandtii
ACTCAGTCAGGTATTTGTTGAGCACTTGCTGTGTGCTAGGCCCTCTGCCTCTGCAGCCATGGGGCTCTCAGGCCAGCGCTGGGAGGCAGCATTCAATCAGGCAATGGTCATACAAACGAGGTTCCTTCAGCTGCTGGCAAATGCCATGGAGACAATGCAGCAGGAGTTGTAGCAGAGTGCAGCCCAGTGGGATGCTTATTTAGGAGGGGTCACCAGAAAAGACCTCTCCAAGGAAGTGATATTTGAGGTGAGAATGGAATAGAAGGACTCAGCTCGCAGACATCAGTTTCAGGCTAAAGGAGCACCTGGGTGAAGCTCCAGAAGTTGGAGTGTGCTCGGCACCTCTCAACAGTGGACAGAGCCGGTGTGTCCGGATAGATGCTAAAGGAGGGCAGGGTACGAGTCCCCACTGCTATGACTGGATCAGCAAGAACCAAGCGACCATTGGATCAGGGAGAGAAAAAGCCAGCAGGCAGAGGCATGAGTTTTCATACTGTGTATCTGGGAAGACTGGGAGCATTAATAGATGAAAAGAAGGATTAGACCATCAGTGGCTGCTCCAATCCTGATGCTTCAGTGCCTGTAGCTCATTTTCATTGTGATTTGGTGACTGAACTGGGCAATAGTTGGTGGGTACTGAATTCTATTACTGAGTTCCACAGGTAAACAGACTAAATGTTGGCAGTAAACTGCCAATGACTTGGTTGCTTGAATGTGATTAAGTAAGTTGAACTCTTCGTAATACTCTTCAAAAAAGTTCAATGGAGAATAAAAAAAAAGAATTTCTAAGAGCAGTATGTATAAATGGGGCATATTTAAAAGCAACTCACAAAGACATAATAG
>NW_005309794.1:0-843 GCF_000412655.1 Myotis brandtii
TGCCAAAATTATTGTTTCCTAACATCCTGTTTGTAGGGAAATTAAGTGCCTGTACTAAAGCATCAGCAAAGAGTTGGAGTGACCGTCCCTGGGTGAAGGAAGCCAGCAGGGATTGATGCCTCTGACTTGTAGAGATTGTGTGGGTTATGCGCCAAACCTAAAACCCAAAAATAAAGATTCAGGAGAGATTGTTCTCCAGTTCTGTCCTTTGGGCTGTTGGGGGGAGCACAGCAAGATTGCAAAAGACACCAGGACCGTGTGAAGGTGAGCTTTCAGACCTTTGGAAGGAGAGCTTGTTTGGCATTCTTGATGTTTTTCTCTCTAAGACGGATTTATTGAAGTGAAATAAATGTGCCTGTGGTAAAACTCACCCCTCTTGGGTGTGCCATTCCGGAATTGTTGACAGTCACGTCATCACACCACAGTCAAGATATTACCCCCAGAAGTTCCTTGTGCCCCTTTGCGATCAGTCACCTCCCCACTCTCAGCGCCCCTGACTTACATCCCTATAGTTTTGCCTTTACCAGAATGTCATACAAATAGTCATACAGGATGTAGCCTTTGTGTCTGGCTTCTTTCACTCAGCATGATGCGTTTGAGGTCATCCACTCTCCTGTAATTGTTTATTGCTGAGGAGGAGTGTTCCATTGCACGGACATGACACTATTGCTGTATCGGGCACGTTAATGGCCATTTGTGTTGTTCTCTGGTTTAGGTGATAAAGCTGCTGGCTATTTCTCTTGGGGAATGTCACTCTAAGAATGACATTGTTGGGCCATGGAGGGTAGCATATGTTTAACTACATGAGGATATGCCCAGCTCTCTTCCAAAGTGGTTGAACTA
>NW_005309795.1:0-843 GCF_000412655.1 Myotis brandtii
GAATAATGGGGATTTGTTGTCCCTGCTAATCTCAGAGAGAAAGAATGAGCATCTGGAAAAGTTAGGGAAACACCTGAAGCTAGTTTGGGTTCTGGAATGACCTCCTGGGAATCCAGCCACCATCAATATAATCTCCGCCATGTCCCTATTCACACATCCACCTGTCCCTACACTCCTAAAGCTCTGAATCTGGTCCAGCTGAATGCCAACACTTTCTTCTCTGATCCAGGTGCATGCCTGGCTAGGCAACCTTAAGCACAACGGCTTAGAGAAAGAGGGAAGCAAGAGGTCCTCAGAGGTCCATGGGGTGGGGAGCCTAGCCTGGCTGGAGTGGAGCGTCTGAGTTGAGGATTTATGAGAAGCCATTTCACTGTGCTGGAGTCCTGCTGCTCTTGTGTATCGGCATCCGTTCCTCCAGTGATAGCACCCAATGTTTTCTTTGAGGAGCCACCACTCTTCTACCCCTGACCCGTGGGTTCTGCCTGGGCTGACGGCACTGCCCACATCCGGGGCTGCTATGCAATGCATTCTGGTCCATCCGCATATTTCACCCCCTGGCTCCAGTCACTGGTGCAGGATTGAGCATCTGACACAAGCAGACACATTCAGAGCCAATCCCGGGGCTCTCCGAAAAATTACTGGGGAAGGATCACTCTCTTTGGAAAGTAAGGCAGTGACGTGTTCGCCTGCAGGTGCTGGCAGCCATCCCTGCCACTTCCTGAGGAGAGTGTGAGAATGGAACCCACACCGAGGAAATCAAAGCCAAGAGATGGAGAGGATTCTGAGCCCCTAGATCCAGCCCTGCCTGAATGCTTCCATCCATTTCCTTTGTTTCTCAAACCA
>NW_005309796.1:0-843 GCF_000412655.1 Myotis brandtii
GTGTCCCTATTTAATGGTCAGTTTCTTCCATATGATCCCCAAATTTTACTTCTAGGTATTTACCCAAGAGAAATAGAAACATCTACTCAAAAACACTTGTCACAAGACCCTTCATAGTCATTTTCCTTTTTAAATAATAGCCCCAAACTGGAAACAGTTCAGGTGTTCATCAAGATGCATGTGGAATACCACTCTGCAGTAGTAAGGAGAGAGCTACACACACATGCAACAACATAGATGAACCTCAAAACTATTATGTTAAACTAAGGGAAGCAGACATGAGAAAGTAGGTACTGTTACTCCACTAATGGAAAGTTCTATAACTGGCAAAACTAATACCCTGTGAAAAAAGCAAGAATGGTGTCTGACCTTGGTGGGTTGGATGGAGTTGGTAGGGGAAGGACTCGAAGTGTCTTTCCATGTGATGGAAGTGTTCGATATCTTGATAGGAGTGTGGGTTTACATGGCTATAAGCATTTTTAAAAAAAATTCATCAAATAATATACTTAAGATCGAGGCATTTCTCTCTGTTTAAATTATACCTTAATTTGAAGGGGAAAAACCCTAATCTGATCTCGCATTTCTTCCTTTCAGGATTGATAAACATCATAGTTTGACAAAAAGCAGCCCCTTTTTTGCACAGACTTCCTTTCATAGGAGCCTGGCTGAGGGGCCTGCCTGTTTCCTCTTCTCTGTCAGCCTGTTGTCCTGAGGTGAGTGCACTAGACCTGGGCCTCAGTCTCTTCCAGCCTCTGCTTCTCAACTGGAAGGCTGGGCTGCATCACTGCCTCTTCACAAAAAGAGAACATTTTTAAAAATATATTTTTATAGATTTCAGAGAGG
>NW_005309797.1:0-843 GCF_000412655.1 Myotis brandtii
GCTGGGAGCTAACAATCCCCAGTTAGATTTGTGCTATAAATTCATGGTCCTTTTGGGGGAACATATTTGAGGGGAGACAGTGTCTTCTCGCAGGGGATCTCCCAATGTGTTGGATGGATAAGGCCAAGAAATGAGCGAGGAGTCCTATAAAATCAGCGGAAAGTCTGCTTGAAGCCCCGTGTCAGTCGCCGTTTCGGTCCTTGCTCCTCTTTCCCTTTCCCATGTGAGCAGGTCCTTTCCTGGACAAACAAACCCATCCCGTTTTCAGAACTCCATGTTTCCTGACCTTTTTAGAATTAGCAGAAAGAGTTTCAAAGAATGCAAAGATGCAAATCCAGATTAGTGAGACATTCCCAAAATCCATCATGTTGCCGGAACCTCCCCCAAAAGGTCTGAGTGGGGGAGTCTTTTCTTGTTGTCACGCCACATATATAGAAAAACGTAGTTCTGAAAGATTGCCAGGCATGGGAAAGCACGTAGGGTTTAATGAGAATAACTACCCTATACCACTCCTTTGGGCTCTAGGGCTGCTGGTTTAAAAATGAAGCTTTGTATTTAAAAATGTACAGTGATGGATCAGGAGGCAGTAGGGGACATGAGACATTTGATAAAGGAGAACTACAGAAAGCTATGCAAAAGAATTTGACCAAACCCTCCACTCATGCATCTGAGACTCCAGGATTTTTGTATTTCCGGGTTTCCAAACAGCTTGGGGTCTCATCTGCATGTGAGTTGTGATTTTTTTCCAGAAGTAGGAGAGCAGTAGAGGCCTTGGGAAGCAGCTGGAGAAAAGAGCTGTAGCCCTATTGACTGCAGGGCAAAGGAGGCTGGAGATTCCTGCCC
>NW_005309798.1:0-843 GCF_000412655.1 Myotis brandtii
AAAGTCCAAAATGGGTACTATGAAAACTAGGAAACGTAGTCTCCTGAATCCCTTAATAGGAAGAACTGAAAAGCCATTGTTGGGTCAACACTGGAGTCACCACTGACATTAGTTACCCACGATTCTGATTGGAGACATCATCATTGTTGTCAGACATCATTGGCTTAGTTATCATGCATTTTTCCTCTGTGCTATGTAACTTAGGAATTAGGGACCAAGATTAACACATTGACTGTCTTGAACTCTGAATTGTCCTCTTAGGGAACAGCTGTGCCCTTTGAATCTGAAGTCCTTTTGGGAGCTGTTCCACAATGTACTGGCTGCTTAGACGACCCTATCCTGCTATTCTCGCTTGTTTTTATTAGCTTAGGTTACATTGGAGGCAGGGAGCCTTCTTTGAGCTCACAGCATCGATTGTTACTTTTATCAAAAAGTGTTCATATTCTTGGAGAATATGAGAGACTTGGCTAGATTAGGACAGGGAATAGCTAACTTCCTCCTCACCTATACATTAGACCTCTGGAAAACCATCTTCCCTGAGAAAACAGAATGGACCTAACCCAAGACCAGAGCCTCCACTGTTAACCCTCAGTGATATTTACTTTAAACTTACACTATGGTTGCTCCCTCTGTTGGTGCCTTACCAATGACACTCCCTCTACTACCAACGGGAGGGTGGTGTTTAAGCGTATATTGTACCTTCATACTGGTGTCTCATTCTGAACTCTTGACAGAAAACTTGTTCTCAAGATTCAAATCTATGTTTGAATTGGGTGAGGATTTTTAATCTCAATGTAGCCACATGATACAAATGATTGTTGTCCAATATACCAACATATGTGA
>NW_005309799.1:0-843 GCF_000412655.1 Myotis brandtii
ATTGAGCCTGCAACCCAGGCATGTGCCCTGACTGGGTTTGAACCGTGACCTCCTGGTTTATAGGTTTATGCTCAACCACTGAGCTACACCAGCCAGACAAGTCTTCTATTTCTTTGGTGATCTTTTGCCAAATTATTCCACAATCTATGTCCTTTGACATAGAAATCTCCATAGTATAGATTTTTATATTGATTTAAGCCCCATGTTTTAAAAAATTTCACCTTTCTCTCCAGTATTTTCCTATAGTAAATATATTAAAAAAAAAAGTTTCCATCCCCTAAACTAATTAGAAAAAAGTTTTAAATGGTTTCTTTTATTTATTCCACCTTCATATACCTTTATTCTCCCACTATTTAACACAGTCCATTTTGCAGTTTATATTTGTAATTGAAGATTGAGTTAACTGGGTTTATTTGATTCAAAATCTCTTTTGTTTGATGTTATTTCCTTTGTTGTTCCCTCCATCACTGCCTTAGTCATTTTAGGCTGCTATAACAGAATAACATAAACTGGAAAATTGAAACAACATTTATCTGTCATAGTCTGGAGGCTGAAAGTTCAAGATCAAGGTGGTAAGAGGACCAGTGTGTGGTGAGAGCCCAGCTCTAGGTTTGCAGCCATCTTCTCACTGTGTCCTCACAGATTGGAGAGCACAGAGAGAAGAAGCAGCTCTCTGGGTCTCTTTTCAGAAGGCCACTCCCATCATGAGGGCTCATCCTCATAACTTAATTGCCTCCCCAAGTTCCCATCTCCACATATCATATCAAGCATTAGGTTTCAATAGATGAGTTTACTGGAATACAAACATGCAGTTCCTACCTTTCTATGCCACAGCCTGATTGT
>NW_005309800.1:0-843 GCF_000412655.1 Myotis brandtii
CCTACATATCCCACAACTAGCAAATGTTTGTATGTATTGATAAGTTAATTAAACAAGGAGGTCCTTAGGCTCAGGTAGTTCTATTGCCTTAGCAGCCTATGCAATCCAAAACCTGGGCTATAAATGCCTCAGAGTTAAGAAATAAAAACGTAAAAGCAAGCATTCAGAATATGACTGTCGAACTTTAGTTTTCTATAACCTTGCTCCAAAATTTCCTTTTGCCCCATATGAGAAAAATAACCCTTGTGTAAGAAATCAGTTTTGTCCTCTTATAACTTCTAATTCCTGCTCACTTTGTACAAGTTTTTGAAGCTTATTTCTGTTTTCCTGAGTGGATGCTTCCTGATTTATGGATCAATAAATAAAGCCAATTACATTTGAAATTTACATCTCAGTGAAATTTCCAACCCACCTCAGTCCATGCTAAGATCCAGTTGACAATAGAAGTGATTTTGATGTAATTTCTTTCAGCCTTGCCTATGTTCAACCCATTCTTCACACAGTTGAAGATAAACCTTCTGAAAATGCAAATCTGATCATCTCATATACTCCAATGTCTTTCCATTGTCCTTGAGATATATTGTAAAAATTTCAGCCTAATTTATGTGGCTCTACTTAATCTATGCCTATATTTAATCTCGGTATAATGCAGTTCTCTTTTTTGCTCTATGTTTCAGTCATACTGGGGCCACTTTTTTTTTTATCATCAAACAGGATTTAAATAGAATTGTAATTGTATTTAAGAAATAAAGTTAAATTTCTCTTTTTACACATTAATCCAAGGCCAACATAATTTTGTCATTATTTCCTCTTTATTATATTTAATGTCATCTGTAAGTTTTC
>NW_005309801.1:0-843 GCF_000412655.1 Myotis brandtii
CACTTACAAATGGTTAAGATGGTAAATTTTATGTTATGTGTACTTTACCACAATAAAAAAAAAAGAAAAGGTTATGGTCCACAATGACTAGTGTTGCATGAGGCCCCGCCCAGCAGAAGGACCCCCTCTGCAGCCTCCCAGTCTGATTCCTAGACCAAGCAGCTCAGCAGATGCCCTGTTAAGCAGTTAATTATTCCTCTTTGATACTGGCTTTTTATCTTTTAATACAACAGTTTTACTGTCTCTGATAATTACTCTGTCTCGATAACTCTTTTAAATCTAATGAGGCGTGGTAAGCTCTGCTTAACAAGGCAACACATCATTAGCTTCTTGCCTCTTTGCCATCTTATCGCACTCAATTACTGTATCACCAGCCAGACACTAACCTGTCACTTGCCATTGGCAGAATGGTGTGAAGTGACCTGCCTGCTGTCAGGTCAATTGGCAGTGCTACTTAATAAACTTCTGGGGCCACTCCCAGTCCTGCATGTCATCCTGCCCACAATCCTGGCTGGGGGGAGCTCCAGTGTGAATCAGTTCCCACTTACCTAATGATGAGATCTTCAGGCAGGGCCTGTGCTTTCTCATCCTCTGCTCTCAGGACGTTTAACATTCTGTCTCACAGGGAAACAGTGAGAAGTAGTGCAATGAGCACTGGGTTTATCTGAGAGGCGTTGGGTCCGTCCGTCTTACTAAGTGCTCACCACCTGTGTGGCTTTGGGCAAACCATTTAACCTCTCCGAACCTATTTCTTTATCCCAAACAATATATTTCCGTGGGTTGTATTGAAGTTTTAAAAGAGTTTATTGCTATCTAGGTTGCCAAGGCATATTAGCTGGGAAG
>NW_005309802.1:0-843 GCF_000412655.1 Myotis brandtii
CCTCTGTGCTCTCTTTCACCTCCACCAACCATCCCTCCCTTCAATCATCATACTGCTGTCCATGTCCATGAGTTCCCTTTTTTTTTCTTTTTTGCTCAATCCCTCCACCACCCACAACCACCCCCTTTCCCACTAGAGCTATTTAGTAGTTCATGACCAAAAAGCAGGTAGCCAGGACCAGCACTTCCAACTCTTTCTTATTTCACACGCCATGCTCTTTCTTCTCTACAATGCTCAAAAGAGTCAATGCAACAGCTGACACAAAAGTAAAATCGCTTCTCCAGCAGAAGTAAATGGAAATTACAGATTTCAAGTCAACCATCACTAGATCCTCTTTTTTTGATGGACAATCAAATGACACAAGTGTTCCTCAGGCAGTAGTGATCCTTAATTGATATTTTGCTCACCAATAAAATGAGGTTGCCCAGAAAATGTGAAGTTTTTCTAGGTCTAACCCATGTTGTGGAGTTTCCTTCCCAAAGGACACCCTCCTTTCACATTCTCAACTAGGACTTTTCATGCACTGTGGCTGCCAAATAATAGTCTTCCCAGGGTGGCTTATTCAACAACCCAGACTTTGCCTTGTTTCAGGACCAAATAAAACAGCTGCCCATTGCCTTTACTGCCCAGGAAACCTTCCCCAAAGTGCCTGGTTTAATTTACTTCATGGTTTCTGAAATGTCTCCAGCTATTGATTCTTTTGGGTAATCAGACCCTTCTTAAAATGCAAACATTCTAGGAGTAGTAAGATGTGTATCAATTATTCATACTTAAGTGTGGATTAGTTCAGCCAGCAAGCTGTCCTCAAAATCCACTTGAAAATTCCTCTGTGAGGAACATAGG
>NW_005309803.1:0-843 GCF_000412655.1 Myotis brandtii
CCTGAATTTTGTGCATCTGGCCTCTAGTAATACATAAAATGTCTGACCTGCAGTAGATGCTTGATACATGGAACCCTGAACTGTATTTTCCTTTGTTATTCTTATTTTCTATCTTTTACAAGTCTAAACCTGGTGCTCCAATTATTTGACAATACACTCAAGCTTTTAATTTTTGCCCATGGCTCGTCCCTATTTTGTTATAAGTCTGATTTTTTTTTTCTGTGTGCCTTTGAGACTTCCTCACTTCATTTTAAGACTGATACCTTTAATCAATTGTCATTTTCAGTTATTGGTAAGATATCACCATTTCTAATGCAACTTAGATTTTCCATTTTAAATACAGAATAAGTTGCCTAATGTCTCGGCAGTCAAAGTTCCCTAACGAGGTATGACATTTATGCTCAGAAGAGGCAAGGGGTCCAGACAAACAAAATCATAGTCAAGCATAAGTCAATGTTTCATCAACTGTGGACTATTTTAACATTAAATAATAATATATTAATAACACATTAGTATTGTTTAAAAATATTTAAAGCTGCAAAAGGGTACATAGTAAGAAGTCCCCCTCAACTCCGGTCACCCAGCACCCATCCCCCTTCCACAGTCCTTTCAGAATATTTGATGCATGTACAATCAAATACAATATAAACTATTTTACTTTCCCAAACTATATACTCCAACACTGAAAATGCTAAAATACCAACAGATTTGTCTATGCCTCTATGGAAAGGTATTTCCCCCCGAAATGACCATTAAGGGATGGTGATCTTTATAACATTAAGAATGAATGACTGAAAATGGAAAGTTAATATAATTAAAATGTATCTATTTGTTAAAAAAAAA
>NW_005309804.1:0-843 GCF_000412655.1 Myotis brandtii
CCATGGGCAGAGTCTGCCCCACCACCTGCCTTTGTAGTCACGTTGGAACACAGCCAGGCACTTGCTCATTTGTGTGCTGTCTCTGGCTGCTTTTGCACGGTGAAGGTAGAGTTGAGTGGTTGTGACAGAAACCACATGATCCCGCAGAGCCGGAAATATTTGCTATCTTGCTCTTTACAGTAAAAGTTTGCTGACTCCTAATCTGAGGCCCTTAACTCAGGGTTGGTGTTTATCTCTCCTAGTTATTAATACAGAAATTCTTCCATACTAGTTGATAAGTAACTGCTACCTTACCCTCTTGGGTGCCCCCTGGCTGCCCGGCCACTCCCCACCAGATCCATCAGACTTGCAGCCGCTAGAAAGGCCAAGTCTGGCCCCAGGCCTTTACCTGGTGGGCCACCCTTCTCCTGATTGGTCACCTGGGAACATTATGGGATGGATCAGTGAAAATTGTGTGCCCTTTGATGTTCGTTCAGTAACAACTTTTCATGGCTCTTGAGCAACGGACGCGAAAGCCGATGATTCCGCACAGCACCTTGTGTGTTATCCACAGTACTTCCTTAGGAGTTTGGTTCTGTTCCCCAAGGGCAGTCCGAGGTCCGGGAGAACCTGAGTTCTCCCCGCAGGTTGAACTGCATTTCATTTGATGAGTGATTGGAGAGTAGGCAGTGAGATAAGGGGGTTACAACTCACAGCTCATTCCTGTGAATTTGCAAATGTGCATCTAACCCACCCCAGCATGAAGAGGCTTAGGAAGGTGAAGGGTGTTGCTCTGGGACAGACACAAAGACGTTGCATCAATGTTTCCAGGGCTGTGGTCTGTTCTCAGACTGGCTTTGCATG
>NW_005309805.1:0-843 GCF_000412655.1 Myotis brandtii
GCAAACTTGGCATATCAGGATGATGCTCTAACCAACTAAGTTACCTAGCCAGAGGCAAAAGGTGAGCACTTTTAAACCACTAACTAATTCAGAGTAAAATTTGTTTTTCAATAATCATATAAGACTATGTTCAATTATGACTAACTGCCTTCTATTCTCTTAATATTACTACTCTTAACTGAATATTGTTTGGCATAATAATATCATACCGTCTTCCATTACTTAGTACACATGTACCCATAAATCATTCTCTGATTTGCCTAGCCAACAAAAAAATTTTTCTTCTTAGAATGTTAACACTCTATTTGTTTCTTCTTTGCAATACTTACACTCAATTTTTTCCTAGTTCTGTTCACATATAAACTCTCCTACCAATTAGCATTATATAAATAATACATTTTTTTATAAAATGGTTGAATAAATGGGCAAAATATTTATGGTAAATTTTCATATACTTACAAAGGCCTAATCTATTCAAGTAGACAATCAGCTTCTAAAGAAGAGGGATTTTGTCTACAAATTTTAGGTTTTTCAAATATTAATAACCTAAAGCTCTGGATCAGAGTTAGGAGCAAAGCATTTGGTTAAACTTAAATTATTCATTCTTCATTTATTTGAAAAAAATGAGCCCATGATAATGTTTTCTGAACCCCGTGCATGATATGGAGTACACAATGATGTTCAAACTAAATATGGTCCTTGACAGCAGGGATTTTACAGTGTAGTAATGGAAAAAATAATAAATTTATAGATTCTTATTGAATGAATGAAAAGTCTATCTGAACTCCTTGGCTGAGGCCATAAAATGAAAGCGAAAGAGCTGTCTGCTTGAAGACACTAAAA
>NW_005309806.1:0-843 GCF_000412655.1 Myotis brandtii
GCAGGGCCTGCCAGCCTTCCGCCAGTCGCAGCCCAGCCGCGAGGTGCTGGCCGACTTCCAGCGCCGGGAGCCCTACAAGTTCCTGCAGTTCGCCTACTTCAAGGCAAGTCCTCCCGGCGCCGGGCCACGCCCCTTTCCCGCTCTAGGCCCCGCCCCCGGATCAGGCCCCGCCCCCTTCGTGCTGGGCCGGGTTCCACCGCCCTCTCTGGACCCAGCTCTCTGACGCCCAGCCTTGGCAAAGGTCGCCTCCGAATCACGTCGCCCTTACTCATCTCAGAGAAGGAAATACCTTTCCTGAAGGGTTGTTCTAAGGCAGAGAATACGTGCATAGGACATCTAGCGCAATGCCTGCCACCCAACCAACTGCCTGGTCGTTGTTACCTATTATTGGAAGACAGACTCCGCTTTTCAGTATGTGCCATTAAAGCCCCTTTCAGTAGCAGAGGGCCTGAGGAGCTGCCTGGTCCCTTTTAAAGAGGAAAGGGGAGAACACATCCCTGCCTGGAGGAGCAGAACTTAGCACTGATTCATCAGGGCTGGAGCTCTCTGATGTCTGTCTGTCCTCTAGAATTTAATTTAACACAGTTGTCTTGCTCCTTTTTGCGGCTGCTTTGATTCTGTCTGTGATTGCTGGCTAAAAATAGCCTCAAATTGCAGTTCTCTATCCTTGGAGACCCACAAGTTTTAAGAATGGGCTGAATTCCCTGTTAACTGGATAAAGAGGCTTTAACTTTGCACGTCTTCTCTGGGTTTTGCCAAGAGAGCCCCAGTTCTACTTTATCTAATTGGAAACGATTTTAAAAACAATATAATTGTGTTTATTTTAATGACTGCAAAATTAGA
>NW_005309807.1:0-844 GCF_000412655.1 Myotis brandtii
AAGCCACCCAGTTAAGGTATTTTGTTATAGCAGCCTAAGCTGGCTAAGGCATGAACCAGGGACTCAATAAAGACAGGAAATGTCCTCAGCTTCACTAGCCATCAGGAGATTCACATTAAAATTACAGCGTGATATCACTTCCAAAATGGCTCAAACAAAAACGATAAGAAAGAGCACGAGTTAGGAAAACAGCAGAGCAATGGAAATGGCCATGAGCTGCAGGTGGGAATATATTAATCCAACCGCTCTGGGAATCTGTCTGGCGATATAGACACCTGTGATCTAGCAATCCCACCCCTGAGCATGAGTCCCTCAGAACTCCATATGTATCTTTACCTGAAGAAATAAAATGTTCACAGTGACACTATTTGTAACAGCCACACCTGGAAACAACCCAAATGCCGGTCACTGTAGAAGGGATACACTGTGGCGTATTCACAGAATAGAAAACTGTCAGCAATGAGAATGGACACCCTACAACCACAGGCAAGAACAAGGCAGAATCTCACCAACATAACACTCAGCAAAGAGTCTGCCGTGTCCCATGTACCTGAGGCAGAGACTCTAACTCGGGCTGTCGGGAGTCAGAACCGCGATCACTCCGGCGGGGCACCGGAGACTACCCCTGCTGGCATGTTTGGTTTCTTGACCTGGATTCTGGTGACACAAGTACGTTCAGGTTCCAAAAATCCATCCAACTTGTACACTTAGGATATATATGCCTTTTTCTATATGTATATTTTAATAAAACATTTTTAAAAGCATATTCCTTTTGAGGGCAAAATCATTCTGAGAACAACTGGCTCATCCTATATAATGAAAGCCCAGCGACCATAACGGCAGA
>NW_005309808.1:0-844 GCF_000412655.1 Myotis brandtii
CTAATGTGCAGCCAAGGTTGAGAACCACTGTACTAGGCACTAATATGAAGCTGCATTATTTAAAACCATAAGGTGCCTGCTAAGATAGACAAATAGACAAAGAATAGAGACTAAAATCAGACCAATGGATATTTGGGAGTTTTATATATGAAAGAGGTGATAATAAAATCAGTCAGAAAAAGATGAACTATATAACAAATAATTCAGAAGATATTGGCTATTATATGATAGAAGATAAAATTAGATATCCACACCACATCATTCACAAAAATGCATTCCAGAGGTTAAAGATCTAAATACCAAAAGTGAAGGTCTAAGCCTTTTAACTTAAAAATGAGAGAATGTCTTTATGCCATTAATAGAAGATAATTCTTAAACACAAAAAGCAAAAAGCAAGAAAAAACATTGATATGTTTTTGCTACATTAAAAAAGAAAACTTCTATATGATAAAAGATGGATGAAAATGAAGTACAAGTCATAGACTGAGAAAAAGATAGCTTCAACTCATATTTTGAAATATTAATGTCCAGAATATATAAAAATGTCTTAGAAATTAAAAATGTCAGAAGGAGAAATATTGTCAAAAGATATAGTCAATTCACAGACAACAAAAGATAGTTGTCAAATATAAAGATGTCCAACTTCTTTCATACTTTGAAATGTAAATGAAAACAAAGATATAACATTTTATATTTAAAATTGTATGAATTTTGATAATATTAACTGTTAGTGATAATGCCGAGATATAAGCATGGCTGGGAGAGGGAAGAAGGGAATAACCACCCTGGAAAGCCATTTGAAACTACCAAGTAAAACTGACAATGTTCTACTTCTGAGGAGTGC
>NW_005309809.1:0-844 GCF_000412655.1 Myotis brandtii
CCTTGGTGGTGAGGGTGGCCAGGGGTGCCCGACGAGGGGTTGGAGACCTTGTGGGTCTCCCCCTGACCTGGGAGCTGGTTGCGCTCTCCATCTGTGTGCAGGGCCCGGAGGGACTCTCTGACCATGCAGTGCCCCACCAGATGGGGGAACAGTCTTTGAAACGTCAGGCAGAGGCCCAGCCAAAGGAGTTGTCCCTGGAGGAAGGAGCTCGGGACTCCAGCCAGCAGCCCCCAGCCCAGCTAAGCTGCAGACAGAAAAGAAACCCTGAACTCCAGCCAAAGAGGGGTGAGTAGCCGCCCTCAAGGAACGCAGCCCTTCAGGAGAGGGAGGCAAAGGGAAGAGAGCGTTGGGGGAGGTTGAGGCCTGGGTGCATGTGGCTCCTGGTGGGGAGCTGAGCACAGGTGGGGAGCTGCTGGACCTGCCCTGGCCTTCATTGCTGTGCCCACAGGTGGGCTGTTGTGGACTTCACTGGCCACTGCTCTTTCCCCAGGCCCAGTCACCTCCCCGCACCAGGAGATGGCAGCACCAGCCACATCCCTCCTTGCAGCCTGGTCCCAGGTGAGTGGTGGTCATTCCTGGTCTGCAGGATCCCTATGGAGACACTTCTCTCCCATGGCCAGGACTGTGGGTTTCCGAGGCACTTCCCTGAAATGACCTTTGCCTACTGGGAGGTATCTTGCTCTTTCTCAGATGCCACCTGAGTATTAGGTGTGTTTGTAGGAGTCTGGGGTTCAATGGTGAGCTTGGGCAATCACTCAAACCCAACTGGGTGTTAGAATCTCTTGGGACTCTAGGTAAAAATAAAGATTCCTCGCCCTAGCTGGTTTGGCTCAGTGGATAGAGC
>NW_005309810.1:0-844 GCF_000412655.1 Myotis brandtii
AAGGAAGAAACTGAGGCTCAGAGAGCTTTCCTGTGCTCACATGGCTGATAAGAACAGTCATGGGGCTTGAACGCCGGGTTGTCTCAAATGCAGAATCAAGTAGGATTGACTAAGTGAGCTCTGCCTGTGCTCTTAACCAGTGAGCTGGTCTCCAGGAGCAGAAATCTGGTAAATACTTGCTTAGTGATCAACCCATTGGTGATGCTCTTTCCAAATCTGCATCCCTGGTGAGAATAGACCAGTGTTATCCCGCAGTGGAGCTAAGTGAGGCTGAAGGACTCTCCTAGGGATGAAGCCAGTGACTACAGCTTCAGGGGCCAACATTCTCAACTGCTGAACTAAAACAACCCGATCCTGGCCAAGGAAACCTGCGATGCTGCGGGAAGCAGTGTTCACTGTTGAGGGTTCCTTCCTGCAGGGCACCCTCAGGGTGGCACCTGGGGTTGGCAGGCTTGTCCTCCAGGACTGACTCAGAGATGCTCACTCCCCTGTGGCGAGTCACAGCAGGTGTCCTCAGTGGAGGAACCTGCTATGTTGCCCTTGAGGCTAATCTAGCTTCCAGAAATTTCTGTAGCAGCAGTTACAAGTGTTGAGAGGCAGAGACAGCTTGTTTATTGCTGAGGGAGATTTCAAAATTATGTCTGGGTCCATTTTTATGGTTCCCCGGGTGCCCTTTGCCAAAATGAAACAAGCATCAAATATCCCGCAAACCTCTTCTCAGCAGAGGCCATAAAAAATTCCTAATTTCTCTAGGAATGCCAGGATGCTGGAGGTGCTGTGCTTGTTGTTTTACAAAATAATTTATCATTCTTGGAAAGATGGGGAATAAAAATTTAATGCCAGT
>NW_005309811.1:0-844 GCF_000412655.1 Myotis brandtii
CCGGCCGGGCCAATTTCCTCAAAATTAACACTGAAAAACACAGCTTGCACCTACGAGAACGGCCACAATCCGGAACACTGACAACACCAAATGCTGGTGAGGATGCGGAGCCACAGGGACTCCTGGTCATCGCTGATGGAAATGCAAAGCGGCCCGGTCAGCTCGGACGACAGCTTATCAGGTTCTCACAAAATTAAACAGTCTCACCATGTGATCCAGCAATCGTGCTTCTCGGTATTTTACCCAAAAGGAGTTGAAAACTTGCGTCCACACAAAAACCTGCACAGGGATGTCTGCAGCAGATTTACTTATGGCTGCCAATACTTGGGAGCCGCTAAGATGACCTTCAGTCAGTAGGTGAGTGGATGGATAAACCGTGGGACATCCAGACAACGGAATATTATTCGGTGCTAAAGGAAACGAGCTATCAAGCCATGAAAAGACATGCAGGACCCTTCAGTGCCTATTGCTAAGTGACAGTAGCCGGTCGGAGAACGCTACACTCTCTCTGATTCTGACCAGGAGACGTTCTGGAAAAGGTAACACTTTGCAAGTGGAAAGATCAGGGGTTGGGAGAAGGGAGGGGTGAATAGGTGGAACACAGGATTTTTAGGAAATTGAACTTTCCTGTGTGATACTCTAATGGGGATACATGTCGTTATACAGTCATCTAAACCCATAGAATGCACAACACCGAGAGTGAGCCTTAATACAAACTATAGACTTCGGCTGATAATGATGGGTCCGTGTGGGCTCAGTAGGGAATGCTGGTAGTGGGGGCAGCTGTGCAAGGGTGGGGGCAGGAACTATATGGGAAATCTCTGTACCTTCCCCTCAATTTTGC
>NW_005309812.1:0-844 GCF_000412655.1 Myotis brandtii
CTTCATAGTCAAGCGCTAAATGGATGAATAAATCCAAGTTAAGAGTGAACCATGACTGTCCTTGGTCTACCCCAGGGGCACTGTTGACATTTGGGGCTGGATAATTCTTTATCGCAGGGGCCTGTCCTGTGCATTGTAGGATGTTGGCACCCCTGCTCTATCCACTAGATGCCAATATCAACCATACCAACGCCAAATTGTGACCATTGTCTCCATTTCCTGCCAAATGTTCCCTGGAGGCAGTGGGCAGGGATTCACACCAGCTGAGAACCCCTAGTTTACATTTAAAGTTGCCCTTGGAGCTCAAAAGATAAAGCAAGCTTTCACAGAAGACCATGATCACTCCAGAATTCTAGGTCATTGTTCCTGCACCTACGGGTCACCTCTGCGTGAGGCCAGCTGCTAGATGAAGTGATGCAATTGCTCCTTTAAGGAAGTATCCATATTGTTTTGGAAATAAAAGTTCCAAGTTAGAAACCACTTTGCTGTGTTCAGTGGGGGATGATTAATAACTGGGAGCCCGGCTGCACCTCATTTCCACGCCCGGACTGACGGGACGGAAAGAGACGTTGTGTGCCAGAGGCCAACAGGCAGGGCCTGGGAGGAGGCGCTGTGGTCAGAGAGGCCAACGGGATTCTTTAGGGACTTAGCCATTTACGGGAATCGTTAATAGGAGAATCATTAATAGAAGAGTTTTGTTAAGCTTTTTCTGTGACGAGGAGAAAAGTGGATGAGCACAGAGGCGGAGCAGGACTGGCCAGGGCCCTGTTCGCTGGGGGGTGCAGAGGAAGGGAGAATGTGGACCGGCACTTAGCGATCTGTCTTCTACGAGGAAAATGCTGAG
>NW_005309813.1:0-844 GCF_000412655.1 Myotis brandtii
AGAGAGAGAGAGAAACATCGATTGGTTGCCTCCTGAACAAGTTCCAATCAGGGCCAGGATCAAGCCTGCAACCCAGGTATATAACCTCGATCCTGAATTGAACACATGGCTCCAACCACTGAGAAACACCAGCCAGGGCTCATTATTTTTTAATTTTTGTTGTTGTTTTGTTCTTATGATATTGCCCAGTTGGTTTTATTTGTATTAATGTAGACTGGTAAAAAAATGTTTGCATGGAACCTCCATAGGTCAGCAAAGAATTTACTTAAACTCAATCTACTCTGATTAAAATATTGCAAAAATATCATTACATATCTGAAGAGCACAGTTCTTGGGACTAGACAGCATTTTTATTCTTGGACTTCTTAGCTGACCGACTATGAATCTGGTTACTTAACTAACCCAAGCTTTAATTTTGTCTTTTATAAAGTGAGAATAATAAAGGACCTAATTTATGTAAAATTTTCAAGTACTCAAAGAAGAGAATTGATTGTCATTGAATTAGGTAACTAAAATGACGCTTGGTATCTTAGGAGTGAAACAAATTCAGCAATACTTGCTTGACTATTGGAGAACCAGGCTACTTAGCAGGTGTGCATACGCCACTCTGACTACCTCCTAGACATTACCTCCAGTCAGCAGTAGATAGAATGCCATCTGCGAACTGTCTACATGATTCACATGCGGTAGCTCACACAATGTGACATAAACAAGAGACACTTCACACTTACATCTGTGCTCCAGTTTCTCAAACAACAAGGTGCCTCCAAATGTGAAATGAAATCCATCAATAATATGAGCTCAGAAATGAGTCCCAACCACTCACATTTTAGAATTACATATA
>NW_005309814.1:0-844 GCF_000412655.1 Myotis brandtii
AGCGATGCAGGTATAGTCCGGTGGGCTGGGCAGGTGAGGGCAAATCCTGTTCCCTAGTCTGACTAAGGAGGCACTTTACTGCATTGAGTCTCAGTCATTCACCTGGGAACTGAATAGACACCCTGATATTCCCACCTGTCTGTGTCATTATGTAAAATATACCTTCATTAACTGTCAAAGCCTCATGTTTTTAGCATATAAAAGACTTTCTTAAACTGTTTTTCTGCTCCTTTTTGTCCCTAGACTAGTGAAATTTCTAAATGTGGTCTTTCATTAAGGATCTGCTATTACATACAAGTACCCAGGCCTCAATAAAGACTTGTGGAAGAAATTATATTTGCTTGATTCCTTTAGTATTTTATATAACGTTCTTTATTGAGAATGTCGGAGTTCAGGCTTTTAGTATCTTACCAGCCTATGAAATATATGATACTATTGTCATCACCAGGAATACTCACAATTTGGAACTGAGGATAATCTGTGCCCAGGCACTTACCACCAAAGGGGAGGCAGACAAGAGTGATGAACTGATAATATTCAGGGGAAAGGTCAGAACACTTTGAAATATGCCTCTCTCTTGTTTCTTTCACTCTTCATTTTCTCTTCTTTAAACCTCATTTTGTATAGTAGAATAAAAAGGTGTTAATATAGGATGTTATGGATACATCCTTTTAAAAAAAGAGAGTCTTTATATATCTCTCTCCTCTCTGAATAAAATAAATGTCATACAAAGAAAAAAGTGTTGGTGAGGAATGTTTAAAAAGCATGACTCAAAACTGGAGCTTTCAGAAGGACAAAGGTATAGGAAAGGAAACAGTATAAACTACCTAAGATTCTAATGAAG
>NW_005309815.1:0-844 GCF_000412655.1 Myotis brandtii
GCTCAGTTCCCATGTTCTCCATGAGAGCCTTCTGCAAATACTTTACCATATTGAGCATTTCTTTCTCTGAATGCTTATATTACTTATCTTTACACTTTAATTATTCCATTAATTATCACTGGGGGTAAATCACTATTATATACAATTTTAAACTTTTTCCTTTCACATTCTAAAATTTTCTCAATGAAGTATAAGAAGCTTTGACTCCAGGTTAAATAATTTTTTACTGGAGGCACTGAAATTTAATCCTCCTAACTGAAATAGCCAGAAGTTATTATTTAAAATTTCAGGGATTCTAAAAGTAATATTTGTAAGCGTAAAGACCCCCACTGTTCTTTTTGCTGAATTTTTTTTTTCTACAGTATGACTTTAGCTTTTTTTGATTTGGTCCCATGTAGCTCCCCCTCTATACTTCATTTTATGAAAGTCATTGTAATTGATGAAGAAGGATAAAAAAATGACCATATCAAGAGAAACTAAATGTCCCAAGAAAGAGAAAATAAAATAAATTATCAACGAAGTAAAATGGCAATCAATCTTAATAAAAAATTGCCAAAATTAAATACAGTGTCTTATGCCTAGTGAACTTAAATAAGTATATATACTTTGAAATTTAATTTTTCTTTGCTTTCAGGGCTATCTCATTCCCTATTACTTCTTTGGAGTCTTCCTCATATTTGTGCCTATACCATTGTTTTCCTTAGTGGAAAATCTGTATTGGCAAAGTTTTAGAGGAAAATGTTTTCTAAAATGTATGCCTCATGAATCCAAAATGATCCCAAAGACATTAATATGCAACTTGCTTTAGATTTGATATTTTCCAGTTCTAACATTCAATAACCAG
>NW_005309816.1:0-844 GCF_000412655.1 Myotis brandtii
GTCTCCAACACAACTCTTTGCTTTCTATAGACTGGCCCATTAGATCATGCAAGAGCCTCCTGGGCCAAAAGATGTCTCTGAATACACAGTCTTTATATTTATAGGGGCCATTAGTCAAGAAAGACTGTTTACTTTAAGCTCAGAAAGCTGACCTTTCTGCCAGCAGCCACGGGTGACAAAGGGGGCAAGGACATCTGACTTTCACTGCGGAGCTTCTGGGCTTAGAGGGATTACCAAGGAAGGAGAAACCAGGCAGATACATTTCAGGCCTGCAGACCCTTCTTATATTTACAACAAGATGTTTTCCTAGTAACAGTTTATTTTGCTGAAAACATTTAAATAAAAACTTCCAGAGCTTCTTTTGTAAAGATGGGTTTGCATTCCCTAGTCAAGCACCTGCCTGACTTTAATGTGCTCTATTTTAGTCCCTATAAACATATATGCCCATCCATAAGACTTGCGTTGTTCTCTGTATAATTACCACGCACAGCCCCTAAGAAACAAGTAGGTGCAGAGGAGTTTTCTGGCCGGCTCTGGTGACCTGTCCTCTCCGTACGCCCTCAGCGGCCAGAGCAGCCAACTCATAGGCATGAAAACCATTTCTGACTCAACACAGCACTTCCAGTATGACAGCTCACAGGACACTCTCCCACTGACTTTGGAATATATTCCCCTAGTTTTTATGTTTGTTTGTTTGTTTTTACTTTTAATAAGATCTTATTAACTTATTTATTTTTATTTTATTTTCATTTTCCCATCACCATTTATCCCCTCTCTTCCCTCTTCCGCCTCCACCCACCTCCTCTTCCCACAATCACCACACTGTTGTTCATGTCCATGAGTT
>NW_005309817.1:0-844 GCF_000412655.1 Myotis brandtii
GTTCGCCATCACTGCTGTAGGCACTGCCACTGCGGAATCCCACACCTTCCTCCCTCCCCAGGAAAGGGGGAGGGGAGCGAGCGACGCTGAATCCCAGGATATGAATCCCCCTGAGCTCCTATCAAATGTGCTTTCCTGCGATGGTGTGAGTGTTTGCTGCTGGGAGAACCAGGTGATGCCAACACCCTGCGTGCACGGCCCCTGCGGCCTGTGCTCCTGGGCGGGGAGGGGCATGAAGGGGAATGAGCATCCCCCGGTCAGCCACCAGGGCCCTCGCTGGCTCCAGCAGAAGCGGTAGCATCGGGTCAACGGGCAACTTCAGAAAGTCTCTGTGCTGTTTCTCTGCCTTGAGGAAGCACTGCTTTCTCAGAAGGAGGTGTGGGGGCAGTTTTCGGAGGAGGGTATTTCTGGCTTGTTGTTTGCTCCTCTGCAGCGACCCAGCCGCAGGCGCATCGCGTGGGAGGCAGATAACCACACGCCACAGCCGGGAGCTGGCTCGCCCCGGTGTCGGGCAGGTCTCTGCAGAGGGGGCTGCAGCTAAAGCAGACCAGAGACCGGGTCGCTCCCGGGAGGGCGCTGTTAGAGGCAGCTTCGCCTCTGGCTCTCCTCTCCTGGCAGGAGAGCCGCCTGGCAGGGCGGGCGTGGGCACTGGCCCTGGCAGGCTGAGCTGCGGGGAGGGTCCACCAGGCGGCTGGTCCCTGTGCGGGAGGGATGTGGACCCAGCCCGGCGACCAGCCTTAGATCATTTCCAGCTCTGATGCCTCAGCCAAGAGGCCCCAGGGAGTCCAGTGTAACCACGGCCTCAGGCCTTTCCCTTTACATCCTCTGCGTGGTGTGGAGCATC
>NW_005309818.1:0-844 GCF_000412655.1 Myotis brandtii
CTCTCGCTCTCGCTCTCCCTCCTGCTCTCTCTAAAATAAACATATATTTAAAATAGTAAAAATAAAAATGAAGTCCCTTTACTCTCTATCCAAAATAATACTGTGTGACAATTAACCAAATTATTCCTCAGCTCTGTACTGGTAATATTTACTTCCGTTTTCAAAAGTCCAAGCTGTTTTGGATACCTGATAAGAATAGAAAGAAGAAAAATTTCCCTAAGGCCAACATTTAAGGATTCAACTTAAAGTCTATTGCAAAGGCAATAGGCATTCATTATTTATCCCAGAGTAGAAATTATCTACAGAGATGGCATATAATTGTAAGATTTATTTTCACATGCAATGCATTAAGAGGTATTTTTTCTCTATTTTCTACTGAGTAGCATTAATATAGCAAGTATTTATAATTTCTAAGCAGAGGGATAATCATTTAAACATATGTCAGAACACAACATCCTTTAATTCCTTTCACTTAGAGTAACAAATATACATTTTCTCTTGACATGAATATTTAGAACATTGTCATCCACACTTCAGGAACAGTAGTTTCAGTTTTCCAAACTGAACAGTAGTTTCAGTTTATCAATGGTAAAACCCCAAAGACTCTTAGCCCAACACCAAGACTGTCTAAGGATCTTCTGGAAACATCTGAACTAACTTTATGTCCTATATACTTCCAATACTGCACTGAACACCTGACACTATTAATACCTGCTTATTTATAAAACATGTATGTGGAGGGAGGTGTGTGTCTTTTTTCTACAGCTGTAGTGGCTGACAGTCAGGTGTCATTTATCAATTGAATGACTGGACAAATTTTCTAACAAACCCATCTTTATTTTTT
>NW_005309819.1:0-844 GCF_000412655.1 Myotis brandtii
AGGATTTTGTTAGAACTGTTGAAAAATAACATTCTTTCCTTTCCTGGCATTGTGGCCTATCCAAAAATTAAAGTCTAGAGCTACCAGTGATCAATATTGCCATCGAACAGGAAAAATTTAGCCCAGAAATAAGTCAACATAGGAGGAAAACAGAGAAGAGTGATGGAAAGAGATGCTCTGATAACTTGTTTAGATCACCCATTGAATTCAGCAACCCCTGCAGCTAGTTGTACCCCTTGAACTTTTAAATTTATGAAATCTGCAAATATAAGATACCCAAGCAAAGTTATAACAGATTCTAAATGTGGAATGTGTCAGATAGAGATAAATTGAATGGCAATAGGGATTTTCCCTCCCAAGTCTGCAATGTTGACATTTTCTTATACACATAAGCAGAGTAGTTGGTTAAATTGCTGTCAATTTGAGATTAAAAAGTTAGATCATGTGTTTTTCAAGACTGATATTTTGAAACTGTCATACTGTGAAAAGCTTCCTGTGAATTTGACTGGATGAAGTAGCCATCACCCACAAGTCAACACATGGTTTTAGAGCCAGAGGCAAAATTTGGTAAAAAATTGGGTTATTTCCCTTTGTGGATGGAATGATTTTACTTTTAGTTGAAGTTGGAATAGTAGATTTATGTTGAAACTATAATTTTAAAATTGTATAGGAAGAGAAGGGTGTATGTGTCATAGTCATTGAGTTTGGGATGTAGTAGGTGCTTTGACCACTCAGTGCATAACTTTGTGAAGACACTGTTTTATTGTCCTTAATTCACTGACTAGCTCAAGGAAGCCTAACTCATCCCGAGTCTAGAGCAGCGGTTCTCAACCTGTGGGTCACG
>NW_005309820.1:0-844 GCF_000412655.1 Myotis brandtii
TCCACCCTAATGGTTGCTTAGGCTTTTATTATATAGATTTTTAAAATAATATAAAATGTCAATCACTGGCTAGACCCAAAGATAAAGAAACAAAACAAAAGCCAGCCCTCAAGAATTGTACCATCTAGTGAGGGAGCCTTATGTAAATCAGTCATTAGAACACCAAATCTAGCATCAGGGTGGGCTTCTTCAAAATGAAGCAATTTGTCTAGAACTCAGAAGATGAAATGATTAATTTAAGTGAACCATTTTCTGAATTTCAAAGAATCACCGGGATTTGGCACAAAGGGAAAGGGTGTTCCATGTGGAAGAAATAGAAGAACCCAGGGGCAGAGTTAGGATTTGGGGGTAGGGGTTGGTAGTGGGTAAAGCTGGTTGCCCCGCAGGACAAGGGGAAAGGCAGTGGGAAGAGTTAAGGGGACACTGAGGTTTGTAACTTGGACATCTAGATGGTTGTGAATTCTATTGAATGAGCTTTGGAAGCTGGAGGGCAGGTTGGGAATGGAAGAGATAATGAGCACTTGAACTGCCTGAGAGACAATGGGGAGAGAAGGGCAGCCTTAGGTCAGGTGAAAGGTTAAGACTGAAAATATGCATTTGGGAATTAGAGTATTTCCTGTTGGCTGAAGCCCCAAAGGTGGATAAAAAATGAGGTACTCTGAAGAACTTTAAGGGGTAGACGGAAGAAGAGGAGCTTGTGAGAAAGAGATTAAGGAAGATGGCCTGGAAGCCAAGAGTTTTAATCATTTAATGTTCATAGTTACTAAGACCTACTATGTGCCAGGCACTAAATGAACAAGACACGGGAGTGGGGGTGTTTATAAATGAATGGAGGATAACATAG
>NW_005309821.1:0-844 GCF_000412655.1 Myotis brandtii
AAGCAGCCAGGCCCTTCTCTGGAGGATCCAAATTTAAAAGTCAGGGAGGAAAGGAGAGAGGGTGAGAGAAAGGGGGAAAAGCTAATCCTGGTAGCACAAGGTGGAGGATAAGAACTGGGCTGTGAAGTCAGATTAGCAGAGTGGAGAGGTGCAAGTCATCAGCACCTACGGAAACTGAGGCCAGGGGAGAAGCGGGCGGGATTGCGAGTTTCCGACCTCCCGCGCCTGCACCTAGTGTGCCCAAACCCGCACCTGCGCGGGTTCTCTGCACCTGCTGCTCGCGCCGTCTCCCAGGTCCCGCCTCTCCTGTTGTTGATTGGCTACGGCGGGCTCAAGAGCTACGCAGAAACCAGCCAATGGGAGTAGCCCACGGCGAGTCTTTCCCGGGAAGCCGACGTCAACGCGAGAACCCGGAAATGCGAGGGGCGGACCAGTGAGGGGAGCCAACCCGCGGTGAGGAGCGTGACGGGCCGACCAATGGCGAGTCGGAGAGGGCGGGGCCAGAAGGCCGGCGGCGGAGGAGGTCCTGCGAGTTCGCGCCGCGGAGCCTGAGAACGCCGGGAAGGAAGCGGCGGTGCCTGGCCGAGGTGCGCGGTGAGGAGGGGGCGAGCCCTAGGGCCTTGGAAGGATGGAGCGGGGAAGGGTGCGGCAGGGCCGAGAGCCCTGGGGTGGGATAGGGTGAGAAGGGGCGGGGACGGTTCGGGAAGGGGCGGCTCCCCAGAATGACCTTAGTCCAGTCCACTTCCCTCTCCGGGCCTCGGTTTCCCCTTCCTGGCGTCGTGGGGGGTGAGGAATGCGCGCCTCCGGGAGCGCACCGCTACCTCCTGGCGCTCAGCCGGGTCCC
>NW_005309822.1:0-844 GCF_000412655.1 Myotis brandtii
GGGGGTGGGGGGGGCAGGGGCACCTGTAATGCTTTCAACAATAAAGATAAATTATGAAAAAAAGTCAGCCCCAGACCTTGAAGTCAAATCAGCTCCCTCTCCCTCCTCCTGGTGGTAGTTGGCATTTCCTGGGCAGGGGTCGGGTGTGGGGATTTGAGATTGGCTCAGACCAGGCTGTGTATTTCTCCCTCTAGGTGAACGTCATCCCCCCAGTGGCCCAGGCTACAGTCAACTTCAGGATTCACCCTGCACAGACGGTCCAGGAGGTGCGTACCCTATCTTCCTGACGACTGGTTTAGCTGCAATCCCCGGGCTGGCCCAGTCTCTCATTTGTTCAACCAACATTTTTCAAAGGCTCCCTTTGGACCAGGTACTTGGCTAGGATAGGAGATCTGTGGTTTGGGGAAAACTTGGAGTCTGGGGGTGGGCAATGAATACTAGTAAATAATAGTAGCAAACATAGTGGGCTTGCTCTGCAGGTGGTCCTGTCCTAAGATAGACACACACTCATTTAATCCCCACAACCACCCTATGAGGTAGGAATTGTATTGTCCTCATTTCATGGGGAAACTGAGATGGGCAAATAACATGCCCAAGATTCCCCGTCCAGCAGCCCAGTTCCAGACTCTGTGCTCTGTGCTTTAAGCTACCACACTACACTATGATTATAACAATTCGGGACAAACAAAGGAAAATAGGACCAATTCAGAGAAGGGAACTGATGCTACCCTATGAGGGTCAAGAACGTCTTTTCCAACCACTGGAAATCGGAGCTGGGACTTAAAGGACAAATAGGACTCTGCTAGAAGTACGGCATTTAGAGGAAGGCTCAAGTCAAGGAAAG
>NW_005309823.1:0-844 GCF_000412655.1 Myotis brandtii
TGGTGGCTCTTACTGTGCTACAGATAATGCCACATGCCCCGTCCACAGACTGTGGCACAGGCAGGAAGCTCTGTGGCTATGTGCTAAATAGCCACAAATCTGCCCCTTCCTGCAGAGAGCATGTCAGGGTGGGTAGATGATCCCCCTATTCACCAGGAACTCAAGCAAAAATGTTGGCATAATCTTCACTCTCCCTTTCTCACATCCCACATCCAGCCCATTAAACATCTTGCCTGCTCTACTTTCAAAGTCTGTCTCAGGGTGACCCATCTCACTACCTACAGCTCCCATCCTAGTTAGATACACCATTGTCTCTTGTTTAGAAAACAGCCTCCTAACAGGTGTCCGGCTTCCACTCCTGCCCTTTCTGGTCTAGTACCCACACAGCGTCCAGAGGGCTCCTTTTAAAGCATGTCATTCATCTGTGCAGAATCTTCCCGGTCTTCATAGCACACCCCACATCAAATCCTGCGTCTTCATCCTGCCTACCTGAGCTGGCCCTCACTACCTCCCTGACCTCGTCTCCGACCACCTCCTCTCCATTCTCTCTGTTCCAGTCACATGGCCTCATCACTGTTCCTTGACTACACCAAGCCACCCCAGGGCCTTTGCACTTCTTGCTCCCTCTGCCTGAATGCTCCACCCACAAGTCTCTATGGGTTGTTGCATTGCTCCATTCAGGTCTAATGGCAGTCAGAGTTCTGCTCTCCTCTGGTGGGTCTTTGTAAAATAACACCCCCTACATGTGTTATTTCCTTATCCAGCCTAAGTTTCTGTGCATGTGGGTGCATGTGCACACATGCTGGTTTGTTTGCTTAAAGCAGCGGTTCTCAACCTGTGGGTC
>NW_005309824.1:0-844 GCF_000412655.1 Myotis brandtii
TGATTTGAATTCAAGTCCTTAAGACTAGGCTGATGGTTCTCATGAGTACACACTGGAACCAGGAACCATCTAAAAATTATTAAGGTCAGGACTCATCTCTAGGAATTGGGTCTGGAATTGGGCCCAAGCCATTTCCCCCCTGAGGTCATTTTAATGTAAGAGAGGGTTGAGTGTTCTCCTTGAGTGTATGCCTGTGGGCCAAGAGTTGTGGTGATGCCGCTCCCACTCACATCACTTCATGAGGAAAGCAGTCTATTCAGAAAGCATCCTTAAGCAGGTTCACAGATCTGGCAAGGCCTTCCCTGGTGCTTTCATAAAGGGACTATAATGGTATTTAGGGGTCAGCCTTGAGGTCTATGTTTATTTATTTTCTGGTTACTAACAAATGTCATCAGGAATATGATTGGCTCAGGTTTTATAAAAATAGGTAATGTGTTCTTCTAGGTAATTATATTCCTACTTGACAAGGAAAACACTGTAAGACTTAAAAATAAAAGTTTAAAACAATTAAAATTAGCTCTCAATTACTGCCTTAAGTGGAAGGGAGAAACATAGCTTAAATTAAATAAAATTAAAATTACACTGGTGTGTTTGTTGTGTCTGCATGTGTGCTTGTCATGTATGTCATAGATCATAGACATCAGTGATCAGCAAATTTGTATATTAAGCTAGAGATGATAATTTCACTATGTAGAGCTCATAAAAGAGGATTAGAATTTGGGAAAGTCTAAACATGACCAATTTCTATTCTATTTATCTCAATAAATATTTTTATATACCAGGGCACCTAATTAATATAGGATTGTTGTCTGTGCAGCATATTTTTCTTTCTTCCTCCCAGAAA
>NW_005309825.1:0-844 GCF_000412655.1 Myotis brandtii
AAAACCAGTCTTGGAAAAGAGCCAGTAAGTAACCTTAGCTACTACAGTTAACCAACAATGTCATGGGATGTTATGGCTTAGATAGAAAGTCTAACAGAATAGCTTTCAAGAAAAGTGGAAAAGTTTGATAATGCATAAATACTAAATCAAATGTTATTGATTTGTGTTTGTTATAAGTTGTTTGACAAAGTAAGAATAGAAATATCTCTAAAACTGAAAATTTGGACTGGATTGTAGGAAAAAATTCTCTAGGTGATTGTTCCACTATTCAAGGAAAAAATCCTCTCTGGCATATTATCCAAGCAAAGGCCAGAATATCTTCTCTGAAAGCTTCCCATAATTGCTTGCCTGATTATTTAGAAGTCCCATGTCCATGATGATTTAATGATGTGGCTTCCAAGGCAGCTACGGTATAGGGAAGGGAAACCCCAAAATTATTAGACTCCCAAGATCATAAGTATAGACTTGCATTTTGAGCAGGGCATTTCCCCAACTTGAAAAAGTCTTTTAAAACTCTGAGTAAGAAAGGAAATATATCATTTATTCCTTTTTTTCTTTACCTCAAATGTTCTTTCATAGAATTGCTTTAAACATTAAAGTATATAAAATGTGCTATTAAATTTTAGTACTTTATAGATGACTATTTTAATAAGAAATTGTGTTTTAAAATATTGACAAAAGGGTTGTAAACTATGTCTACCACTTCCTTTTCCCTTTCTGTTCAGGGACCGATTATTTCTAAAATATGGGCTGAGCACTTGCTATAACACTGCTCGGTTAAACTTGGTTCATGGAGACTATCCATCAGGGTCCTATGAAAAACTGGTTGTCACATACAAAAAAA
>NW_005309826.1:0-844 GCF_000412655.1 Myotis brandtii
TTTTTTTTACATAACATTTAGAATCAATGTATTCAAGCTGTCTGAAAATCCGTGCTAGTACGTTTTACTGGAATAGCATTTATAGTTTACTTTGGATAAACTAAAACTTTTTATTAAGGTGAACCGTCCATGAACATGACATATTTCTCCATATATTTGATTCATCTCTCATTGATTTATTTTATAATTGGGTCCATATAAATTCTATGTATGCATTGTACTATAAACTCTTAGAAAATATTTTATATTTTTATAGTCTTCAGAAACCTCTCTATTTCCTCCAGCTGCTTATATTACCTTGGAGTTATTCTCTATCTTGGCATTAAGTGTACAAGTCCCTTCTTTTGAATTTTATGCTGGAGCTCAGCCCAAAGGTCAACCAATTCACATTTGCTTTCCCCTCTGACCAAGGATTGCTACCCCGAGGAAACTTCCCTGCATTGTTATGTTTCACTAGTCACTTTTCTCATCTATTTTCTCAATTTTACACATTTTCTGGGACGTGAAAAGTTGATAGGTAAAATGCTTGCCTTCACATAACGTTAACAACTCTTTTTCTCAGCCGGGTTCCATAACTGCTTTGGGATGAATACCTGATATCCTAATGTAATGCCTGCAACTACTGTGTCCTTGCTCAGTCACATTGGGACTCATCTTGCACACTTGTCCTCTGGGCAACTCTCTACTAGACACACTCATACACACACTGAGAGGAAATTGTTCTTTGTATCCTTAATGTATTTCACTTTTTTAAAGTATATTTTTGTTGATTTCAGAGGAAGAGGGAGGGAGATGCAAATATCAATGATGCGCTTGGCCCCTGTGGCTCAGTGGTTGCGCATCA
>NW_005309827.1:0-844 GCF_000412655.1 Myotis brandtii
TAGTTTGATGCTCAGGACTGAACCACTGAGCTACACCAGTTGGGAAGCACTGGCCTTTAGAAGAGCACATCCCTTTAACAGAATACTGTGTTATAGGCGATCCCCCAAAGAGAACCCAGCCTTACTGCTTTCATAGCCATAGCAATATTTTAATAGTTCATTGCAATTGTGATATTTGTATATTGAAATTGGTGAAGCAGGACAAACTGGGGTCAGAACAAAGATTCCTAATGAAATGAAGACATGCATTCCTAATGTATTTCCCTTGACAGACATTTCAACAGGTATCATAGGAACTTCAAAGGTATCATGTAAGTCCCTGTTATCACAGAGCTGGAAGTGTGGAGGAAGGACGAGGTGGGAGTAGATGGCATGGGTGGCTGTGTGTGGTGGGTTTGGCAGGGCAGATGAAGCAGAGACCGAGAGAGGAAAACTGCCAGAGTCACAGTCATGCCATGGGTGCTCACCCAGAAGAAGGGAGCCCATGTGGTTGAACACAGTTTCCCAGAAGTTTAAACAGCCTAAAAAATGTCATAATGGAGTAACCTGGCAGGGTGGGATGCAGAATTAAGGAGATAAGAAGAGGTACAGAAGGGGGTTTGCAAGGAGTGAAAATCTAAAGGGTTGATAAGTAACACCTGATATTTTCCTTCCTGAGTTTGGAGTCAACAGGGAATCGATACAGGAGTTAGACAAATTGGGAGCACAGGATCAGCTTTGTGATGGATAAAACTGATTGGGGGTGCTGCTTGGGTGTCTGTGCCTCAACTGAGTTCCCCAAGACTCACTTTTACTGACTTAAACTTACTGAGTTGAAGGCAAAAGCAGCAGTTGCTCTCCTGCT
>NW_005309828.1:0-844 GCF_000412655.1 Myotis brandtii
AGTTCACATGATATTTTCATTACCATTAATTTAAAAACATGTGTTTTAAAGTTTATATGAACTCATGTGTAAACTGCTACCTGGCTAATTCTTAGTATAAAAATGACTAAAACATATGACAAATATACTATATACTTACTTCACCTTCATTCTTGAAGGATCTTTTCACCGGATATAGAATTCTGGGTTGAAGTTTTTTTTCTAGATGCATCTTCTGGCTTCAGTGGTCCCCAGAATTTCTGTTAGCTTTATGTAATGTTATCGTTTCTCTCTGACTGCTTTCAAGATTTTGTTATTTTTATATTTGTTTTTCTTTGTATTTATCCTGCTTGTAGTTCATTGAGATTCTTGAATTTGTAAAGATAGATTTTATACCAGATTTGAAGAATTGTCAAGCCATTATTTCTTCAAATTTTTTTCTACCCCATTCTCTTTCTTCTCCTTCTGGGACTACCGTTACACTCATGGTAGACGTTTTTATTTGTCCTAAAAGCCTGAGATTCTGTTCAGGTTTTTTTCCCTCCCAATCTGTTTTCTCTCTCAGTTCTCTAAGTTACATCATATCCTCTTCACTCTGTTCAGCTCATCCAGTTATTTTCTTGGGGGAAAGTTTTACATGTTGTTGCCGTTGTTTTTTAGTTCTAGAACTTCCCATTGGTGTTCTTTTATCATTTCTATTTCTCTGCCACCGTGCAGGCCACCACATGCATACATGGGTTCAGGAGTCAGCCGGAAAGCTAGGCAGAAGTTTTACAGAATCTGAGGCTCTTTCTCTCTGACTCTATTTTCTGGGATTCCCTCTTCACTGTCTGTTTCACATATCCTTTCATGCCATTGAGCATAA
>NW_005309829.1:0-844 GCF_000412655.1 Myotis brandtii
GTACAGGTGTTTTTCATGAAGACAAACATGGTAGAGTGCTATTCTGCAGAAGTGCTTGGTGCACCTTTCCCATTTTGTTACATAGCACATTAAATGTATATGCAAAGAATGAATTTTAATAAATGCTTCAACAAGGACATTTTAAATTGAAACCGGTTGTTTTTATAATTGTGAATATAGCAGTCAAAAATAGGGCTGTAAGTGCTAGAGCCACTATGTTGATTCCTACTAAAGAGCCAGCATTCTTATCCACAATTGCTTTGCACCATCAGTGCAAAGGTCAACCCTGAGAAAAATGTAAATAACAGCATGGTATTACCATGAGTACAGCATTGACCTCATGAACCTCTTCAAAGTGTGTCAGAGAACCCGAGTACTCTGCAGACCACACTTTGAGAAATCACTTCAATCAAAAAGGGCAGCCACAATTAAGCTTCAGACATTTGTTGCCTTCAGGTCATTCAGGCCAAAAATGGCCATTCCTTCAGTTTACAGAACAACTGGAATTTTTAAAAAATAACAATACTTATACAATATTAATAATAAGTAATTCAACTTAAACCGGAGTCTTGTCTTGACCAGCTACAAGATGAGTAGATCTCCGCACCCACCCACCAGAATCTTAAGTTTATACAGAGGACTTATCTGGGTCCAGTTACAAGTTAAGTCCAGAGAGCATCAACAACACTGCCTGCTCAGGGTTACCTCCTTGGACCAGCCTGGCTATGAAATGGTGAGCAGAGCACACATTCCCAGGACAAGCAAGGGAGAAGGTTAGGAGCCTCTGATTTCCTGGGCCCAGCTCTCAGGTCAGCTGGTGGTCACATCCTCTCTATGACCTCAT
>NW_005309830.1:0-844 GCF_000412655.1 Myotis brandtii
ATACTCAGCTAGTGAAGACAATAAATGGACTCCGGCAATATCTAGAGACGTATTGCCTGGTTTCAAATTCTGGGTCTGCCACTTACTCACTTAAGCCAGTTACTTAATCTCTCTGTGGTCCAGTTTCCTCATCTATACAATAGGGATTATCATCAACATTACCTATTTGGAGTTTTCTAAAAAATGAATTGGTTAACGCATTCAAAACCCTGGAAACTCCACTTGGCCCAGTTTTTGCTACATCATCACTGGTACTAGCACCACCACAATGATTACTACAACTACTGTACTCACACCCTGGTATGAATATTTATGGAATAAGCTCAAGCCCACATCGTTATAAATAGATGCTTCCCATTACCTAGTCAGGCTACTATTTCATTGGAAGAAACAGACTAAAACATCAACTTATCACATTTGTCCCCTCATAGAGGAAGATGGCTAGTGAAAACACAAAAGGCTACGTAAGTCAACGTGTTAAGAGAGAGAAAGACTAGCAAGGGTATCAAAGACAAAAACTAAAAATAAAAACCTAGTAGCAAGAAATATAAAGAGAGAGTAAGCCCTGAGAAGAAAGTTATGGGAGAAGTCACACTTTCTTTCTTCAGGGCTTCTTTCCATTTCTTATCTCGCATCAAGAGAAAATATATGGAAAATAATTGGTAAAGAGATCATCTATATCGGTGGCTAAGGAAAACCAAAGAGAACGGGGACTCCACTTTTTAAGTAAAAAGACTGATATGGAGACCACAGCCTGCTCCTCTCCAATCACTCTGGCAAAGAAGCCAAAGAAAGGACTGCAGCAGTCGCCCTGGAGAACCTGGCCTGGCAGGTATATGGCTAA
>NW_005309831.1:0-844 GCF_000412655.1 Myotis brandtii
TCCACTCTCTCTAAAAAATCAATAGGAAAAATATCCTCTGGAGAAGATTAACAAAAAAAAGTCACATGACAAAGGACAATGAAGTTTGCAGATGGAATTAAGGTTGCTAACCAGCTCTCCTTCTAATAGGAAGCATGTCCTAATGCTCTGAGAGGGACTGTGCAACCCCCGGGGCCTTGCACGTGGGGGAGGAAGTCAGAGAGGACAGTGAGGAGGATTTGGCCCAATGCTGCTGGCTTTAAAGGTGGTAGAGCCGGAAGCCATGGACAGCAGGCGGCTGCTAGACGCTGAACAAGCAAATTAATGGAGTCTCCCCTAGAACACACAGGAGTCCGGCCTGCTGTTGCCTTGACTTTTAGCCCTTTAAGACCGATTGGAAACGTATGACTTTCAGAACTATAAGGTAATAAACTTGTGCTGTTTTTATTTCTTTTAAAATAATTTATTCATTCCTGATCATAGGTACAGGGAGGGTGAGAGGGTGATGCCCGTGACCCCAAGGCGGTCGGACGCAGCGGGCCCACCCTTCCCCCGGTGTTGGCTCCTTCCTCCCGGCGGCACAGTCCAGCACCTGAGCATGCGGAGAGTTTAAACTTGAGGTTTCAGCTTACTTATAAATACTGAAACTGAGCCAGCTGTTCCAATGGCTGATTTCCCAACACTCGTGAATGAGTAGGTCACAGGCAAATTACGACTGCCTAGCTCTCGGAGCCGGTTCAACTCTTTAAAAGGCCTTTCTTCAGCCAGTGACTAAGGCGTCCTCTGTGTTCCCCGCCTTCAAAGTCCACATGCCTGTGGCGCCAGAGGGTAGTTCCTGGGGGTCCCCACATCCTAGGCGATGGGG
>NW_005309832.1:0-844 GCF_000412655.1 Myotis brandtii
GAGATTGTGCAGATATAATTGAGCTCTCAAATCAGTTGATGTTGAGTTAATCAAAAGGGACATCGTTATAGGAGGGTCTGGGCTAATCAAGTTGAGTTCTTAAAAAGCTGGGCCCTGGGTGAAGGCAGGAATGGCAGGCGAGCTTGCCACAAATAACTATGGTAGCGTTTCTTCCCAACGAGTAACATGGATCCCCTCTCTCCTTTGGAAAGGTCTTTTTTTTTTCCTCGTATTTGCATTTGGAATTTTCAATTATTTTGAAAAAAATGGGCAAGAAGAATGTTACCTATTTCATAAGGTTTTTGTGAGGATTGCATAAGGTACTACACTGAGAAGTTCTTACTGCTGCAAGGTTCAGAACACACACTTAATAGATAGTAGCCATTATTATTGTCGTTACTGTTAAAAATCCACCATGCAGTTCGCAGGACCTTAAGGTGGTAAAGCGAAAGTCCTTGTGTGCCACCTGCCTGTGTCGCAATAGAGACTCTCAAATTCAACACCACAGTGGCTCTTAATCTCAGGAGTGGGTCGGGCTTGGAAGCGAGCGTATAAATGGAGGGGCCTGGGCTGCTAGAACCAGACAGACAAGCTCCGTCCATTAAGAGGAGCTTCACCCAGAAAGGCAGAGTACAGGGTTGCGGTCATGGTGGCAAGGGGGAGAGGGGTAGATGAGAAATGTCTCTATTTGGGGCTTTTTCTGGACTAATGGTGCTAGAAGGAAAGAGAATTGAGTGGGTGGTTATAAAATTTCAGAATCCAGAAAGTCTGTTTCTAATCTGGGAGTCACAGTTGATTATGAAGATAATGAGGTGTGGGTATTGAATACCTCAAAGTATGCCAA
>NW_005309833.1:0-844 GCF_000412655.1 Myotis brandtii
AAAAGCTTTCTGTGGTAGTGTGGAGCCAGCCTGTCCTGTACTTTGGATATATTTTCAGATTGTAATGATGTAAAACACAGATAAGTTTTATTTCTTCCATCAATTCAATGCCACAGAGAACCCTTTGTGCTAGATAGGGCCAATGGAGCCAAAATCAAAGTCAAAAGATTGAGTCCTCAGTTCTTTACCCTCTCCATATTAGAAACCCTCATTTTTTAATGAATACCACAAATTTCTTTAATATGACCACTGCTCCAACATGCAATAGTCAAAATCATATGGCCACAATAATCTCCTATATTGACCTCTCCATCTTGATTTCTCATTTCTACTGATCCTCAGGCCACCTTTAACTCCCTCTTGACAGTCACTATTATGGTGATCTACATCTTACTCAGCCAATTTCTCTTTGATATTTCCAATCAATCCAACCCACATCCCTGTTCATGGAGCAGCCTTGACAACTTCAATGTTCTATTTCTGACCCTGTCAAAAGGAAGAAAGGGGAGGGCATGTGGGGCAGTATTTATAAAGTGTACAGTATTGTACAGTAATATCCTAGGCCTTCACATTCACTCAGTCATTCACCCAGAGCAACTTCCAGTCCTGCAAGCTCTATTCATGGTAAGTTCCCTATATAGGTGAGCCATTTAAAAAATCTTTTGTGCTGTATCTTTATTGTAGCTCTTTTATGCTTAGATATGTTTAGATACACAAATACCATTGTGTTACACTTGCTTACAGTGTTCAGTACAGTAACATATGGTATAAGTATAACCTAGGAGCAATAGGCTATATTACATACCTTGGTGTGAAGTAGGCTATACCATCTAGGTTTGTGTAA
>NW_005309834.1:0-844 GCF_000412655.1 Myotis brandtii
ACACACACACACACACACACACACATATTGCCTGACACGTGATTCTAGGATATAGATTTTTTTAAAATTACTCTCTTGAGATAGTTAACTTTTTTCAAACAATGGGCTTCAAATGATAATGCAATAATGCAGCTAGACCAATGTATAAAAAATTAAAGGATGTGCCCATGATGAGAGTAAATTTTTTCTCATACCTGAAGTGTTCATCCTGTTGAAACTATAAATATTCAGTATGTGAACTATTTTCCCTTATATCAATATTAAAAACATCAAATATTTATTTCCATATGAAATATAAGAATAATTCCCAATAGATTTCTGAGTTCTGTTTCATAATCATAGGGTTATGAACTAGGCTATAAGAGCATAAACTAATTTATATATCTTTCTTCCTAACATGTATATTGCAAATGATTCAAGGTACATGGAAGTCATTTGAAAATTGTAAAGTACTACACCACTAGGCCCTCAAAATAGGATGAAAGAACTGAGTTTTAAGTGTCTGAAAGTAGACATGAATAACAAAGTTTCACATACCAAATCCCAGGGAATAATCAGCTATAAGAGTTGATCTATCACTTCAATTCATTTCACAAGTATTACTATAGATCTTTCACTGAATATACAGCATATTGGCCTGAGTTACTGCAGTTTTGAGCCCTAATTTTTTATGAAAGAAATGGCTTACATTCTAGAAACCATTTTAACATCTCTGGGGAAATCATACAAGATCCCAGCTGTGAGGAAACGTAATCTATTCATGATGTAAAGAAGAATAAATATTGTTAATGATGGGTGAGGTAAGTTTGGTAATAAGTTAGGGATTGCCAGTATAAATAAATAA
>NW_005309835.1:0-844 GCF_000412655.1 Myotis brandtii
AAATGTCAGACATGACTCACTTAGATGGTTAGAGTATTAACTTTAAAAGTGAGCAGGCAACCCATATTTCCCAACACTTCAAGAAAAACAGTAGCATGTAAAAGAGGTACCAGACTGAACAAACTGAAGAATTCCTAGAAATAGTTAACTTGGAAAATAGAAAACAACTTCAAAATAAATAAAATTAGTTCCCTTAGATATATTTGAGAGAACATTATATATTTAAAATATACTGTAAAGAAAAAAAAGCAAAGTTCTTGGAAAATAAAACATAATCAAAAGAAAGACCCATGAAGAGCTGAATACCAGTTCCAGAAAACCTAATTCAAGGCTGATGCACAAATTTGTGAACTCCACAAAAAAGGGTAACCAATTGAAAGTGTAAGAGAAAAGTTAAAAGCCAGTGTAGATAATTTGAGTAAAATCTGGTACCATCCAATGAGAATTCCAGGAGCAGAGAAACAATAAGATGAAATTTTTTAAAAATCCAAAGATAAAGTTTTCAGATAAGAAAAATACAATTAGTATCTTATAAAGATATTCATCAATCATTCATTCATTCAAGCAATTCAAACATCAAGTGTTTAGGGGATGTTTATTGAACATCTACTGTGTACAAAACACTGTGCTTGGAATTGCATATGCAATAAGGAGCAAGAGTAGATACAGTCCCTGCTCTTATGGAGCTTAACTTATGGTGTAGTAGGAAAAATATACATTATACCAAAAGTACACATTAAATATACAATTACAGTCAGATAAGAGGAAGGACAAGCCAATGGTATTGTAGCAATGCAGGACAGGAGCACACCCAGGCAGCACCCCAGGGAAGTGGTGATTCTGC
>NW_005309836.1:0-844 GCF_000412655.1 Myotis brandtii
GGTCGACCCTCAACCACTGAGCCACGCCGGCCGGGCATGAAAACATTTTTATAATAGCTGTGAATTTGATGCGTCCTTGTACCGTCTGAGCTAACTAATCTGCTGGGAAATATTTCCTAGGGGAATGGGTCTCAAGGGCAGGCGCGGAAACGGCCCAGTGGCTACTGCGGTCATCCTGCCACCAGAGCCACCAGGAACAGTAGAGGCCGTGAGGGGGTGGGGCCCAGCAGGCCGCTGGGGCGGTGGCCTTAGTGCGCACTCATGTGCCAGCTAAATCTAGATTGCAGGCATCTGGTGGGTTAATCATCAAAAACAAGCAGGCAGGCAAACCTTGCGAGCCACCTATGGAATCTGAAACGCCTGCAGCCTCCACCCCCAGGTGGCTGGGACTGGGCCCCCACCCTGCATTGCTGGCCTCACCTCCCACAGTCCAGCTAGACTCCTCCACTCATGGTTTCTCAAGCCAGCCTGGTGTTTTCCCGGCTCCATCCCTTCGTTCACACTGTGCCACCCACTTGCAGCTCCTCTTGTGTCCCACTTCACCTTGCAGAACCTTCCGGCCCCAGCTCAAAGGCTCACTTGTTCGGCGAGCCAGGGTTTTCATCTCGCTTCCCCACTGCTTCAACCTTGGAGGCAGCGGTTTATCATCTGCCTGGGCTCCGGCCGTTGAGCCAGACAGTCCGTCTACCTGGGTGATTTTGGAGACTTGCATGACCTCTTCACATTTCAGTTTCTTCCTCTGGAAGCCGGGAATGTTACCAGATACGCTAACGTCACGTGGTTGGTTATCTAGGGGTTCAGTGAGGGGACGCATCGGGCCTGGCTCAGTCAACAGTGGGCACCA
>NW_005309837.1:0-844 GCF_000412655.1 Myotis brandtii
AGCTTGTAGAAGCAGAGTTTGATGCCACCCATCTTCCTACCCCAGCGCTTCTCCACTGGGGCAATTTTGGCCCCGAGAGATCATTTGACAATGTCCAGGGACTTTCAGGGTTGCCACAACGCGGGGAGGGAGGTGCTGCTGGCACTCAGTGGGGCCAGAGATGCTGCTAAACACGCCACAGTACACAGGACAGTCACACCTCGGAGAACGATCCGGCCCCAAATGTCAACAGTGCCGACACTGTAAAACCCCAGTCCACCGCGCCCAACATAGGTGGCGTCTCCCTTTCCATAGTAATAAAAACAGGACCTACCCTCCGCTGTTTGCTAAATATTTCATACACATCAGGCATCGATCCCAGTGTGACCTGAAGACACTTAGTCCTGGGGCCTGGGAGGAACTTGCCCATGTTCCCAGGGCTACTCTGAGGCAGCACCAGGTTCCAACTCTGAGGAGGACCCGTCCCACATGGGGTCTGATGCCAGGACCCTGCTCTCAGCCCTCGGCTAGTTGCCAGCCCCCCGTAGAGGCCAACAAATAGCATTAAATGGTGGGAGCCATGGTTTGGGATTCCGGGAGATGGCAGATGGGCCTTCCCAGGTGGCGGCAGCGAATCTCCAGGGACACGGACTGAGACCAACAAGAAGCTGTGCTCTGAACTGAGTTGCATGGGGCTGACTTGTGCTTTGCAAGGTACCCTCTTGCTCACAGAGTCAGAGGGTCAGACTGTCTCACTATACCCAGTGTAGTTCCCAAAGTAGTGCTTCTGTTAAAAATGTGCCTCAGAGCCCTGGCCCGTTTGGCTTCATGGATAGAGTGTCAGCCTGTGGACTCAAGGGTCCCA
>NW_005309838.1:0-844 GCF_000412655.1 Myotis brandtii
ATAGCCAATGGTACATCACATATACACAGTAAAAGTATAAGCTCCATGAAAGCAGGGATTTAACTGTTGTACTCACTGCAGTGTTTCTCCTACTCAGAGCAATGTTTCATATACCATATAGTCTCCATAAATATTTATTGAGGGTCTAAAAAGTTTATTGAAAAGGAGAATGATGAAATCAAAACTGTGTGTGGGAAAACTTATCTGGTAGCCGTGTAGAGGAAGGACTACAATGAGAAAAGGCTTACTCAAGGAGACTAGTTAGAGGCCTATGTAAAATGGAGGGTGATAATAGAAATAAGGAGAAGAAATGTGATAAGTATTATTGAGTTAATACCAGCAATAGCTAAAATTGATTGAGTTGGAGGGGCTCAGGGTCATTTAGAATAAGAAAGTGCCATAAATATAAATAAGGAATGCTAAGAGATGACAGATGACCCTGAGAAAATTATGAATGGTATTCACAAAAGCAGTTTTGAATTTCTAATTTGAGATGGCATTGGTAGGCAGGATACATGAGATTTGAATTTATTAAAGATAAAGTTATCAGATTCTGTAAGAATTACCAAAGATGGAATATAGAATGAGAAAGGACTAAACTCCTAAATCACTAACTTTTTGGAGACAGTGACAATGAAGAGGCAAAGAAAAGGAAATCAGGAATATATGGCTTTATGAAACCAAAATAAAGAGGGATTTCAAGAAGATGATATGACTACAGAGATGAGGGAGATTATTGACATTTGATTTGGTAAACCAAAAGTTACCTCTTGAAGCTGAGGAGGTGGATTCAGAACAGTGATGAGGTCCTAATGCAGTGATGGCGAACCTTTTGAGCTCGGCG
>NW_005309839.1:0-844 GCF_000412655.1 Myotis brandtii
AAAAAACTAGAGAAATTTCCTTTAGAAAGAAAATTAAGTGATTCATTCAGTAGTTAACTATTTTCTCCAAAAAAGACAATATAGTAATAGGAAAAGGAAGAATAACAGCAACAGCAAAAGCAAAAGGATGCAAATAGTGCATGTTGCTTTGAGGTTAAGCATAGGAGCGCTTAAGTCTGCTTTCCCACTTGTTAAGTCACTTTGCCTCAGACAAATAACATATTGTCTTTCTGTTTCCGCCTATGTAAAGTGGGGATGGTACTATCTAGCTCCTAGAACTATCAAAAGATTTCATGAGATGATAAATAAATATAAAGCAAAAACATCATACTTAAAGCTCACTATTAGGAAAGGCTTAGCTCCTTGAATAAACTCATGTGTGGGGTAGGGCAAGGGGCTTCCTAGCAGATAGAGCTTAAAAGTGCCAGAGTTTAGCTACATGCGTCTCCTACATGTAATTAAAAGTCACTAAAAATGTACAGGAAGTAAAGTGAGAAGCACAGATAGAAAAGAGAATTTAAACTCCTTATGTTAAAAACAACAAATTGCTGAATTAAACATAGCAACCTGAACTAGCATGTACCTTTGCTTCCTCCACAATGACGTAAAACAGGAGACATAAACCCACGAGGACAAAGGGCAAGGAAAACAGGAAAGGCGAATGAAAGCAGCAACAAAAAACTGAAAGCAAATGAACAAGAAGTTCTGGCTTTTTTTCTTTCTTTCTCTCTGAAAGGTAAGTAGGCAATGGGAAAAGCCCAGAAATAAACTATCTGAATCAAAGAATCCTGGAGAAACATCAGGAACTGAGTACAACGTGCAAAGTAGGAGAACTTGTAGACAC
>NW_005309840.1:0-844 GCF_000412655.1 Myotis brandtii
GGGGGGAGGAGGTATTTTGTTTTGTTTGTTTTTTCAGTAGAGCTGTGTCAAAAGAGCTTGCCCCATTGAGCATGTGGGAGAAAACTCATGGCCAGTGTCGGTCCCAGGCCACATTAAACAAAGCAAGGCCTTCAACACAGGAAGATTTTTGCCTTTCCTGCCAGAGACAGGAGCTTGGGGATTATAAAGGATTTGAGTCAAGGGAGTGTGGTAATGAACATCCGGTTCTAGGAGTCCCGAAGCCCTGGATAGGTTGTAGGAGCGGCAGCAAATGCCTTTCCCAAGGTCACAGCACTGTTTCTCTCTGGTTGAGTGTCTGCAGGACCACAGATAGCTTTATTGGCCAGTGAAGGTTATTGGAAGGGCAAAGTTTCTCTTCAAGCTTCCGGACTCCAAGTCCAGAGCTCTTTCCACCACCCCAGCAAACAGGGTCCGGGGTCTCCTCCAACTCTGTGGTGCCTCCAGAATCTCATGTTTTGTCTGGGGCTAGAGAGGGGCTCTGCCTGACCCGTATGTCACAGTCTCTTCAGACCCAAGGTCTGAAGGCTTGGACAAGCCCTGCTTCTCAGCAAGGGGCCATCATGGAACCTTGATGTCAAAGCCACCCATAATGACATTTTAAGTTTACTGAACAGAGATCCACCTGGAAAATGGTTTTAAGGACCTGTTTGGATAAGCCTCATACTCCATTTTCAGAAAATTCTTCCGTAAATGATTGACGACACAAAAGGAAAATGCTGCCAGTTGGCTGTCGATCACATGTTGCAAACCACCTCTCTAGCTCAAAGGTCACCGATGTCTCCATTAATATTCAGGACACGGATCTCCTAAGTTTGCTCTTGGG
>NW_005309841.1:0-844 GCF_000412655.1 Myotis brandtii
AGAAAAGGTTAAAAAATAAGATTAGCTAACAATACCATTCACAAATGCTTCAATTCCACTGAAAGGTAGAGTCTAGATTTATTTTAATGGTACAACAAATATCTACTAAAATGTTGATGTGTATTTTAAAAAGCAATTCAAGCAGGTTAAATTCTATTTATACTAAAGCAAAGCAAAGTCTGTTCAAATGACTATTTAATTCTATGTCTGTAGCAATCAACACAATGGTCTTTGAAACCAACTGACCTTTACCGTGAACATCCAATAAATAAATATGAATGGCTCATTAGTGCACTCACATGAACTGAAATGCTCATTTGCAGTGGCTTTAGAATGCACTCAATTTCAAAACGACCTCTATTATTTTTTATTTAATTACCTATTTAAACAAATCTGAGATCATTGCATATTCAACAATTGTGCACTCTGAATCTCTAGCATCATCATGTCTACCAAATAGTAATTTAAAGGTATGAAAAGGAAAGGATGCTAAGCATCAGACTGATAGAGGTGGTTCTTTACGGGTGAGTTGCTCCACTCCATAGTGCCATCCTCAGTTCTGCATCTTGGTAACTAGGACGTCAATGTTAACTCAGTATCAAACTCTTAATTCTCACAAATACTGACCTTACCCCTATTCATTTTGTATAAACATCAGTTAAATAAAACCATGGAAATCACTTGTGTAAAAGTTTTACATTTATATGAAGAGTAACTGACTTCAATAAAATGACATAATTGCATGTGAATGAATTAGTGGGTATAAAGTTTGCCATTCCTTATCAACCTAATAGCCATTATAAAAAGTAACAGCAGCCCTAACTGGTTTGGCTCAGTGGATAGA
>NW_005309842.1:0-844 GCF_000412655.1 Myotis brandtii
AAGGGGTCTCGACCCACAGGTTGAGAACCGCTGGAAGGAAGGTGTGACAACTATATTAATGCTGTTGATAGGTGAAGTATGATAAAAACTAGGAAGTGACAATCAAATTTAGCCACATGGGGGTCACTGTACACCTTTACATGAGCTGTCAACGTGAGTGTAGTGCCGACAAAAGCCTGGTAAAAATGTATTCTAGAGAGAATTGGAAAAGGGACATGAAGATAACAATTGCAACCAATTCTTTCACAGTGTTTTGCTGTAAAGGAGAACAGAGATATGGGATTATAGCTGAGGGGGAATATGATTCAAAGAAAGCTTTTATGCTTATTTTTTAAAGTGAGAGGTATTATAGTTAGTTTGTATACTGATGAGAATATCCAGAGAGAGATAAATTGATGATGCTGGAGATATGAGAAATAACTGCTGTCTGGGAATGGAATTCACTGCACATTCAAACATAAAAACAGAAGTAGAATATTTGGGGAGAGATGCAGATGGGCTTGGAGATGTGTTGGGGAAGCATTATAGAAATTCCATGTTCAGTGCTTTTATTTTCTCAGTGCAACAGGAATCAAATCTTCGGCAGATAATAAACGGTAAGGGGGTTGTTGAGAGTTAGAGGAATCGGGAGACTGGGAGTTAATGGGCTAGAAACACAGTAAGATTGCTAAAGGCAAAAGCCCTCTGGAGGTTAGTGGATATGAAGTTAAAGTGAGACAGGCCACCATGGTTGTGTGTTTTTCACCAGCCACATTTAGTCACCTGAGTGCTGGCAGGAACAGGCTGAAAATGGAATTTAATCAGCTTTGGTATTTTATACGATTAGTAAAATGGAGAGAGAGAG
>NW_005309843.1:0-844 GCF_000412655.1 Myotis brandtii
CACTGAGCCAAACCAGTTAGGGCTAAAAATATTTTTTAAAACAGAAATTATTCTAGGGTAAGTTCCTGAGTTCCTAAGCATTCTATTCATATAATTTATTTTAATATATAAATAGTAAAAGAAATTGCATTAAAGTCAAATCCTTTGCTTCTGCCTATATTCACTTGTTTTTCTGTATTCTTTGGTGAAAAGAAAATTTCTATCGTCCTGTTTATGACAGTTAGGAAAAATAAGTCTCCACGTATTCTCCTTTTCTCTAGACTAAACATTCCCAGTTCTAATGCTTTCTTTTTGATCTTCATTTCCAAAGTATTTATCACTTGTGCTCTCCAGAGTTCTCCAGAGTTCCAAAAAATTGAGCCAAGCATTGAAGAAACGTCTCCAAGGAGACTTAAGTGATTGCAGATAGAAGCAACAAGGACTTTGCCTGTCTTCCCTGAAGGCCTGTGATTAATAAAATCCTAAGAAGGCAGTTTCTTTCTTTAATTTATAACCACTTTATTTTGGGGAAAGCAATAGATTAATAAGGAATTAAATGGAAGTGACTGTTATTTATAGTATCTGGATATACTAGTAGTTAATGTGAAAAATTTCAGTATGAAGGGTTTCTATTTTTAATTGAAACGAAGTGCATTTGTTTACCATTGTTAAACAGCTAGTTGGGAAAGCTTAATATTAATTAAGTCATATGTCATTTAGTGGTAACCATATAACTGAGAAAAATTTTTAGGGGTCAGAACTTAAATTTAAAAATGCTCTAAAGCATCCTTTTTGGGATTTAAACTATTTCATGGTACTAACATGAAAGCTTTGATTAGAATATTTTGTTTTGGATCCTGCTTTT
>NW_005309844.1:0-844 GCF_000412655.1 Myotis brandtii
CACACATCTCCTTTGCCCAATGGGCTCCAAAGCAATTTTGCCAATGGCTGTAATATCTGTGAAACCCTCTCTAAATAACAGCCAGGCCACAGGAGCAGATTGAAGCCAGGGAGCTCAGTTCCACATGGCAGCTTCTCCACACATCCTTTTTGCAGTTGGAAAGGAAGACAGACCCCTGAACAGAAGATGCATAGCCATCTTAACTTAGACTTGTAAATGGCTGTTTTATGGAAGGTCATTTCTACTTTTATTCTTGAAGGATAAAGTGAATTCAGCTTCTCTATTGGGAAGCTTCTTTCTTTTCATGCTGGTCAGTGACAAGTTAAAAGAAAATAATACGAATAAGAATAAAAGTAGGTTTTAGTTTACAAAACATACATGCAACTTGGTCTCTATTCCGGCAAGGACCTCGCTCCCTAACCTCGATCCCTGTCTCTCCAGTCCTTCCAACCATGAAGATCAAGATTTGCAGGAGATTCTCTAGCTAACAGTGCCCTGGGAAAGAAACATCTGGTCTGGAAAATGAGAAACATATGAGAGATATATCATTGAGATTAAATGAGAGGGTTTATTCAACCTTCAAAGGGCATATTTGTGATTGATTCCTATAAGTAAAAGGGGATATCAGTAAAGTACCCACAGAGAGAGGAGAAATCGGAACACAGAGGGGAAAAAAACTAATGTTTATTTATTAAATACCTGCTTATGGAAATAAACATAGACCACTCGAGTGAGAGGCAAAGGCTATTTACTCAGAGCTCCGTAAAATGGGAGTCAGCCGCCATCACTTATGCCTGGTAAAGGCTCCGAGGCAGGCAGAGGAGAGGGAAAGCTCTATGGGACA
>NW_005309845.1:0-845 GCF_000412655.1 Myotis brandtii
AAAAGTTAATTCTTTTAAAAATAATATATATAAATACATATGTATATATATTTGTAATTTTTGTTTTTAATTATTTAATTATTTTTATATTTTTCAATTACAGTTTAAATTCAACATTATTTTGTATTATTTTGTAGTTTCGGATGTAAAAATGTGAATTCTTAAAGGCAATAGTCCCTCCCTCCCTTGCCTTCTTAAGGATGTAAAATCAAATTTCTAGTAGGCAGAAGAGGGTGCACACCCAGCCCTGAGCCAGCACAGACCACTGAGCCACCCTGTGATCTCCAATGAATAGTAACTTCCCATGATGCAAATTGCAGGCATCATGGGATATCTTCCAGGAAAGCAGCTTTTCCCAAAACATGCTTCACAGATACTTTGCAAGATTGGCATTCTATCGTCACATACATTCGGGAAACACAGGGTTAAACTGAGTTAAAAGTTTTCTTACCTGTATGCTTTGATGTCTCAAAGCTGCTATTTCCAACCTTTTTCACCTCATGGCACACATAAGGTACACTAACTACTACAATTCTGCGGCACACCAAAAAATAGATTATATTTGACAAAAATAGGCATAATTTTGACTGATTTACAAAAAAATTTAAAAAAGGATTTACCTCCCCTTTTTATTCCAAAGTGACTTTTTAAAAAGTCAGGTGCCTATATTTGTATATAAGGATTCCTGGTTCCAAAAAATTAACCAATCAGATGCAAACTTATTATGCAACGTGGACAGTAAGATACAACTATATTATATGACCTGTATACTTATGGTTAATACATATGGCGATTGTGTTGGCTGCTGTCATTTTTTTAAATATATATTTTATTGATTTTTTTAC
>NW_005309846.1:0-845 GCF_000412655.1 Myotis brandtii
GTGAGGAGTGCAAAATAGTACAAAAGCAGCTCCCTCCTGGGAGAGCTTAAGAGCCCCAAGAATATACTGAATGCTTAAAAGTGGTACATTCGAGGGAAGAACACAGTTGGAAACATACCTAACTGCTTTATGGCCATACTGCCTGCTGATACCCAAAGTGCCACAGCCCTGGCCTCAGCATGAGGGCTGGTCCTGTTAGGAGCTAAATGCCAGTATTTCATTCTGAAGGCATGGCGGACTAGTGCGTTACAAAACCAAAGCTTGCCAGGTGGTTCAGTGTGAGGTTTTCGTTTGTAAACTGATGTACCCTTATTTTCTATTGTCATCTTCTTAAAATGTCTCTGTTTGGGTGGAGAGCCTTAAAGCCGCAGGCAGTGGGCAGCTTTCACAAGTCTGCACACAGGATGGCTTTAAGCTGTGCTCTCAGTCCCCAAAGGGCTCGAATTTCCTGCAGTTTGATAGCACACTTTACGGATATAAAAGAAACTTAGGACAACCAATTTCTGGTGTATCACTTTATTTTCTCCGTGTTCATTTTTACGCAAACTAGTGCCATTCATTTGGATTTTCTTCTACCATTAAAAGCTTTAAAAGCCAAAGCCTGTGTCTGAAGACTTAGTCTGTAGCAGTTCCGCTGTGGCCCTGACTAGCTGGCTCTTCCTTATTCCTGGTACCCCGTGGTGAAGTCCTCTGCTGTCCCATGCCAGCCTCTAACTTGATCCTGAACCTGAGGTTTTCTTTTTCCTTTTTTCCTGTGTAACTCCATTCTATTCACAGGTACAGTGATTTTTTTTCTTAATTCCATTGACCCACATGACCAAACACCTAGTAGGCAATGTTTTCTT
>NW_005309847.1:0-845 GCF_000412655.1 Myotis brandtii
GATCGAGCTCACACCCCAGGCATGTGCCCTGACTGGGAGTTGAACCTACCACCTTTTGGTGTATGGGACGACACTCAACCAACTGAGCCACAATGGCCAGGACAGGAGTTTATTTTTTAAATCCTAAATTAAATAGCTGTTTCATGATTCACCTGATGGGAAAAAGCCTGTGTCCATCTTTAATTAGAGCAGAGAGTGGGAAATGGAGAAAAATTGGAACTTTGAAGTCAGATCAAATTCAATCTTCTGCCACTTACTAAACATAAACTTTGCAAAGTTTTGCATTCTCTCCAAGCCTGTTTCTCTTTTTGTAAAATATGGAATAACAACAACAGTATATACCTTATATGGATTATTTTAAGGATTAAGTGAAAAATGCATGTGAGATATTTTGCACAGTAACTGGAATATATAGTGAATGCTAATTAACTATTAGCTACTATTATATTGCATTATTATTATTATTAATGCTTAAGGTGAGTTTTTTGAAGGAAAGGATGAACCATCAAAATGACTGATTTGTGGAAGCAGGACTAGAAGTAACCTGAGTGGGTTCAAAGTGTTCAAAATCTTGACAGTACATTTGCAAGCACAACTCAAGATAGTTCTAGCTGGATTCTCTTGCAGAAAAATGATCAGAGTCCCTGTGGATGTCAAGCAGGTGAGAGTGAGAATGAAGCTTTTTGTAACGTCAGAGATTGTGGTGTCTTGTTCACATCTCTATTATGTGTGCCTGTGTCTCAGGACACTCTAATACAAAGAATGGAAGAATGAATCTAGGACACACTATTTTGGACATAAGTCCACTCAGAATTCATAAAGTGATTCTTTAAGTATCAAAACTT
>NW_005309848.1:0-845 GCF_000412655.1 Myotis brandtii
AATGTGGCTCGCGAGCTGCAGTTTGCCGACCACTTCCCTAAGGTAAGAGTTCCTACTAGGAAACAGGCTCAAACTTGGCTGGAGCCTGCACATCGTTTCATCGAAATTAGTAGCGGTCAACTCCATTCAGCCATAGCTCCACTTGGGGAAGCACTGCACCAATGCCCGGGCCTCTCTCACCTCCCTGACATTCTAATGTAGTTGGTCTACATGCTGGTTACAGCATTCCCTGGTGATTCTAATCAGCAGCCAGAATTAAGAAATACTGATGGAGACCCTCATTAGTAACTATGAACTAACCTCCAAGGGTCACCAAACACTGAAAGAAAACCGTAATTGTGTGGGAGAGGTAACAAACTCAGCAGAAAGAATATGCCCAAGGAAGCAGCAAAAAAGAAGAAACTAGAATAAAACTTTAAAGTAAATATTAATACCTCAGATTTGGAAAGGTCTCCAGCCAGTAAAAATCTTCCTGGGGTAAAAGTTCTTGGAAATTAAAAATATTACTTAAATAAATTTGCTTGGTATTATTTTAATAGCAACTTTGTAAAAAAACAACTTATCTTTTTAATGTTTTTTCTTCCAGCTTTTTTGCACTGTTTGGATAAAACTCACCATTTTAAGCATTTTAAAGTTACAAGTCAGTGGTTTTTAGTATATGTAAAATATTGTGTCACCATCACCATATTGTGTCACCATCACCATTTTCTAATTCCAGACATTTCCTTCACCTCAAAAAGAAACCCCATATCCATGAGGCAGTCACTCCAATTCCCCTGCTCCCAGCCCCTGGCAACCCCTAATCTGCTTTCTGTCTCTATGAATCTGCCTTTTCTGGACATTTC
>NW_005309849.1:0-845 GCF_000412655.1 Myotis brandtii
GGGCTATTGAGAAACAGGCTGAGGAGCAAGAGAATGAAGGTGGAGGTGGCAACTCAGCACTTGTGCCACGCTTGTGACACTGCTTGTACCCATGGCTACAGATGACACCCGTCAAACATGCTCGGGCTGCTTCCTCAGTAGACCACAGGCTCCATGGTGGTAGGACTCGGGCCTTGAACACCTGTATAGCTCCCGGGACAAGCACAGCTCCTGGCACATTAGCAGGTGCTCAGCACTTTCTATGAGAGGGATGAATGGATGGATAGTGGACAAGTGAATGGATGGTGGTTGATGAATGCATACATGGGAGATGGGTGGTGAATAAATGGATGGAGAGATGATGGGTAAATGTTGGATGATGGATAATGAATGTGAATGATAATCGGATAATGGATGGATAATGGGTAGATGATGAATGGATGAGGAATGGTTAGAAATAGATGACGGATGGATGAACAAAGAAGATTCTGGGACATAAAGAAGAGATTTGGGATTCTGCCAAGATCCCCATTGCAGCAGATCATTCAGTAACATGCTTACAAGAGCCAGGCTTAAATATGGGGTGTTTAGGAAGGCACCCCCTTGTGTCCTATATAAGCAGCCCCCCAGAGACTCTTGGGCCAACCCTCTACCTTCAGGAGCCATGAGGCTTGGACGAACAGGTGGCAGAGCAGGGGAGAGAAATGAAGGAGGGAGAAGGGGAAGGCTGAGAACTGGGACAGCATGGCCTTCCTCTCCCCTGACCTCCTCCCTGCTCCACTCTGCCCCCCAAATCAGGCCAGCTGGCCCCAGCCGGGTTGGTGGTCCTTGTGAGAACCTAACCTGGGGGCTGGCTCTGCCCTGAC
>NW_005309850.1:0-845 GCF_000412655.1 Myotis brandtii
ATTGCTACTAGACATTAGATAACAACTAAATAAATGGGGAGGCATACTGTGTTCATGTGTTGGAAGCTCAATATTGTTAAGATGTCATTTCTTCCTATATTGGTGTACAGATTTAATGCATTTCCAATCAAAATCTGTATCAGTTTTTTGGTAAAAAGTGACAATCTAATTCTACAATTTATGTGGAAATCCAAAAGACTTAGACTAGCTTAAATAACTTTGGGATGGGGTGGGAGGACAAAGCTGAAGAACTTCTATCATCTGATTTTAAGAAATACTTCAGTAAGCAAGTTAATGTGACACTGGCATAAATATAAACATATAGATCAATGGACTAGAAAATTCAAAAATAAATCCAGACCAATAAATAGGTTTAAATTTTCAAAACTTGGTGCTGGAACAATTGGCTATCTACATGCAAAAATAAATATAACTCACACCATAAATAAAAATTACTTTAAAAAATGTCAGCAAAACTATAAGAGTTGTAGAAGAAAATACAAAATAAAATCTTTGTGACTTTGGATTAGGCAAAGGGTTTTTAGAACAACAGAAAAATATGAATCAAAACAAGGAAAAAAGTAATAAATTGGATTTTATTAATACTAAATGGTTCTGCCCTTCAAAAAGGCACTGTGAAGAAAATAAAAAGACAAGCCATAGACCAGGAGAAAATATTTGCAAATCATGTTTCATAAAGGATTTCTATTCAGATTTTATAGAAACATTTTTCAACTCAACAAAAAAGCAAACAATCTGATTTTTTTAAGTGGTCAAACTATTTGAACAGACACTTCTCCAAAGAAGATATATGGATGGCAAATACACATGGGAAAAGATGCCCA
>NW_005309851.1:0-845 GCF_000412655.1 Myotis brandtii
GACGCTCTATCCACTAAGCCAAACCGGCTAGGGCCTGGGCCACCTTTTTATGTGATATAAATAGCACTAGCTTTCCTAATAGTGACTGAATCCTGTTCTGTTTTCACAATTGGGTGTTGATAGAACTGCCATTTGTGGCAAGGTCTCTTGGGCATGCCTTTGAGCCCCCAAGTTTGTAATCTCTGAGCAGACATTCCAGACACTTAGAAGAAAACCAAAGCAGTCATAAATAGCATCAATTCAATTTGCCTACCCTCTTTTCTCCAAAATGCTTTAAAGTCCCAAAGAGAGCCTGGCTCTTTACAACACAGCCATGGCAAAACTCACTAAACAAACTGCTTGAGAGGTACACAATCCTGAACACATGCATCCGCAAACTCTCCACCACCTCTTTATGGCTTGCATAGATCAGTGTCATTGAGCTCGAAAGTGGCCAGAAGCAGAGAATTTCCAACTCCTAAGAAGCAAAAAGGCTGTCTATGGCAAGTGCTGCTCTAGAGGTTTCTATGGCCCTTTCCAAACTGGGGGATGCACAGCGTTAACTCTTGGCTGGCATTTCTGGTCCAAAGAAACAAACCATTATCTTTGACTTCTGCCTTTCCACATGCCCCGATAGACTTAGTTTCAGTAAAATAACTTTTTGAAAGTCAGAATTATACAATATTCTCCAGTGTTTTTACAGTGCCCGAAAAGCCAAATGCAGGCACATTAATCGGATGTTTGAGATCTGAGGTCTCCCCTGACTCCTCGTTGACCCACTATTTTCTCTTTCCACTTTCCCTCTGCAGGGGTGGGTTGCCATGAAGGAAAAGAAGGGCAGAGGACAGAACCCCTGACTCCCACTT
>NW_005309852.1:0-845 GCF_000412655.1 Myotis brandtii
AGTCCTCATCCACTGAGCCCAGAGCAGAGAAGGTTGTGTATTAACTCTATTTAGAAAAAAATTGGCTCATTGCTTCACAATAGGGACAATGAAGATTTTTTTTCTAATTAATATAACTCACTATGGTGCTTTTTAATTCTTCCTGCCCAATAATCTCAATAGGATGCAACTCAATGAAGATAAGCTCCCAAGGACACAAATGATGTTGGATGGAAGATTTGAGTTGCTCCACTAGATAAAGACTTTGTCCAGCTGAGGTTAAAGGAAACATGGGGAGGTAAGAAGTGATTACAATATTGAGCTTTATAACTTAATATAAAAGAAAGGAGCATGTCAAAATTATTTATGCTAATACATTATTTAATTTTATAAATTCTCTCCCACTACCTTATATGAAAAACCCTGAAAAGAATATTTTAGGTTTCAGGTAAAAGTATGATAAAAAAAAAACATCACCCATGATTACACAATAAAGGGTGAAAAATTGTACCAGGGAGACAATATTTCACCTCAATAAATAAAAGGAGGAGATGCTGAGGGTAAAAAAGGTTGAGGGAGTGAGCTATCATTCACTTGCCTATCAAAATTAACTCTCCACCTTGCTGTATATTGCTCAGTGCCACAGACTGTTTAATATATTCAATTGGACTCCATTGCCTCCTTGCTTTCAAATGGTTAAAACCAACATGTAACACAGAAGGTCAAGTAGGAGATCTGAGGGAGGGCAGAGTGGGGGGTTATGTTACTATTTTTTTCCAGTTTCCTTTCTTTGGGTTCATGTTGGTTCATTAGATAACTTTCCCCAGCTTTCTCTCTTTCTTGGTTTCATCAACCTTGGTTTCATC
>NW_005309853.1:0-845 GCF_000412655.1 Myotis brandtii
AGTGGATCAATGCGCGGGCAGATAGAATCAATTTTCACTTACAAAGGTTCTTTGGCACGGCGCCTAGTGAAAACTTCTGTTTACTTCATTGCCGTGGAATCGGAAGATGTTTTGCTATAGAATATTGATGGGGAGGCAGAAACCAAGCAGACATTTCCCTCGATGAGCAGTATTAATTCCAGGCCCCGTGGGTCACTACCGGGCTGTGTAGGTCAATATTTCATAAGTCACTTGGGAGGCGGGGCAGAGGGCAATGAAGTTTCCAGTTTTTCTGGTGAAAATGAGCTTGCTCAGGTGCCATGGTGTGGAATGAATTACATGCAGATCTGGGTCGTGGACGTAGAAATGCCACGTGAACAGCGTTGGGCTGTTGTTGTGTTTCGGCGAAATTCTTCTAAACTAGATTCAGCAGGTTATGTTCTCTGAGGGGTCAGTTACGGCCAACCCCATGAAGCATCATTAGCCCTGTCGGGAGAGGGTTCCTCCAGGGGAGACGTCAGCGAGACAGGCGGCCCCATCCCGGCCACAGAAACCCTTGACGAGGCGCTGGCGAACCACACTCGATGGTGTTGTGCTTGTTCTGTGAAATATGTGGTGTTTGAGGTTGGATTGTTGCAACTCATGGGCTCATCGAAGAATCTTTCCTCCCTCTACTGACCTGTTTCCTACCTTCTGGTGTGGTTATGCTTGCATCTCCTTCTTCCACTCAGTGGCGGCAAGACATGCGCCTTCCCTTTGAAAAAGACCCAGTCATAGTATGGACCCCATGCTTAGCGGGCGGTGGGCGGACGGATGGAGAAGCAGATGAGTGGATGGATGGGTGGGTGGGTGGATGGATGGATGGA
>NW_005309854.1:0-845 GCF_000412655.1 Myotis brandtii
TTTTCTATTAAATTCTATCTACAAATGAAATCTGTTTCAATTCAATACAAAGCCCACCATATCACCTGAGACCAGATTCATTTTATAATGTTCAACTCCAAACACTCCTGGCCCCACTTTTACCTAGTTCATGCCCTTCTATTACACTTTTTGAGTGGAATTCAATCAGATCAAAGCATAACAATGGTAATAATCCAAACTAATCAATTTAATTTAATAAGATTTACCTCATTTATTTTGATGAGTGAAATACTTTTTTTTTTCTGTGAATTTAATTGAATTCAATTCAACCCAGATCAGAAGTCAGGCCAATCCTGACTCTTTTACTTCCATTTCAGTTTTTCAACAAGAACAGATATAGCACACAATATTCAGTTCAATTCATTTGCATTTATTTTCTCTTTTTCATTAATTTTAACCTAAGTTATGCCCTCTCTACAAATCTCACCCTTGATAATATAAGAAACTTCAGACTATGGTGTTTTGTAATCAATCTTCTTCCTTTGGGTTTTCCAAAACTGAACTAAAAGCAAAGCTCTTTATTCATAGAACTAGATCATCTGTCTTCTCAATCACCATTAATTGCCTGTTCCAATATTTATAGCCTCTGTGAACAAGAAACTATGCTAAGTACTTCACAGCATAAAGATGAGTTTAACAAACAAAAAAACTGTCTTCAGAAGTGTACAATGTAAGGCAAAATACCAGGGAAATGCTGCAGTGTAATGTGAAGTGCTAAGTAGATCAGAAATAAAATATAAAGAATGGTGGAGCCTGGCTAGTGTGGCTCAGTGGTTAAGCATCTATCTATGAATAAGGAGGTCACAGTTTGATTCCTGGTCAGG
>NW_005309855.1:0-845 GCF_000412655.1 Myotis brandtii
TACAAATATTTGGGCATAATATGGCATTTGACTTTCTCTCCATTCTGCCTCTGATCTCAGTGAAATCCCTGGTGTAAAAGTCTATAATCCTCATGCCAGAATTGCTGAGAAATGTCTGCTGGGTCTACTGCAGATGGGAAGACCCTGAGGGGTGATTTGCAACCACAGGACCTGGCTGGGAGTGTACAGCACCTGTGATAGTACAGTGCACTGATTCCCATCATTTTAGAGGGAAAAAGACAGCAGGCATAGAAAAAAGTGCACAAGAATGATTAGCTGCAATTAGGTCTATGCCATATAATTATGATTGGTTTGTATCTTACATGTACTCTGCATATTATATATTTATCACAATAAAACCTTATCATCTTATATTTCAAATGCATTTTAAATATGCCTAAGTATAGAAATACACTTCAAACAACATCAATAAAAGCCATATGAATTATTATTAACATTTTTGAGACTAAAGCTATTGATTCTATAATCTTAAAATATGTACGAACACACATAAAAAACAAAGGCAATTTTATTTTTCACTTTGTTAGGAGACACAAAGAAAGTAGCACCATTCAAACAATTCCATTAATTACCTTGCTTTTTATTGACAATAAGGGCTTTTGCGATTGATAGAATGCCAAAGCAAAGGTGAAGGGCACAATCAATCCCAGTAGACATTTATCAAGAGTACAAAGCAAAGCAATTAAGATTACTGCTGAAATCAGTATAGCTCATCTCCTTGGAATAAGAGGACACAGGGAGAATGCACAGGCTGCACCAATTTATATGTATTCTTAAAACAAGTCAGTAGTACTGTTGTAATGTACCCCGCGAATCACAGAAGG
>NW_005309857.1:0-845 GCF_000412655.1 Myotis brandtii
TGGATGTTGAAGTCTCCAAGGTGACTAGGATCAAGGAAGCAAAGACTGGGCTTGGTGCTAACGGCATCAATGAAGGGAAGCTAAAGGGTGGGCAGGACTCCGTGGAGAGGATAAAAGGAGGTAATCCGTGAAAAATACCTAACACAGTATCTGGCATTCAGGTAGTGGTGGGAAGGTGGTTCTTATATTAGCAAAGGAAGATTAATTGTATTTCCATACTCCTGTGGCAGCCCTCTTGAACCAGGCAGACTCACTTGCTGTTTTGTCTGTTATTTTCTGAAGTTATTACCAGTATATTTGTATTTACTTACGTTTCTGTGCCACTTCATTGTTTGCTTCTTCCTAGCTCTTTTTCATGTAAAATTATTATTAAATAAATGATGTTTTGACAATTGAGTGATCAATGATTTCCTCTGTTTCTAGTTATTTTGGACATTTGGAAGGCTGTGGTGCAGCTCTACACAAAGAAATTCGAGACACTTACTATCGATTTGTTCTCTTTATGGTCAAAGCGATTAAAGGATTTAGTAGCATAAATGACAGGTACTGGATAACTTTGTCATTTCTAAGAAAAAATTTATTTATACTTTTTCTGATTTTAAAATCAGTGTTGAAAATGTAGAAAAGTACAAAGAGTAAAATGAAAATAACCCCTAATCTTACCATCTAGAGCTAATTGCTAATGTTAACTTATTAGTATATTTTCTCCCAGCTTTTAATCTATATGGGGTGTACAGTTTTTTAAAAGGGATGGGTCTTGGTTTATCTAAGAATTTGTAACTTGTTATTTTTAGTTTTTATTATATTGTGTACAGTTTTATTTTTTTATTTTTTAAATATATTTT
>NW_005309858.1:0-845 GCF_000412655.1 Myotis brandtii
ATATTTGAAAAATTGTCACTTTCCGTCCAGGCTGCTCATCTTTGTCTTCTGGCCCAGGAAGATGGGCTCGTATGAATGATCTCGATTGTCTAGTGTTTCATTTTAAAGGACACGTCTCACCTTCCCAGGCAGTTAGAGGCCACAGTTCATGCTGATTATAGCTTGATTCCAGGGGGCTTCGTTTTTTAACTCCCCGAACAGGGCATTTAGAGACTTCGAATACAAGCGCTCCAGTTTCATTTGATCACAGTATTGAATGTCTGTGAGAGGCTGCGCTGTCCTAGCGAGGGGCTTATATGCCGGGGGGGGACTGTGAAATCAATTCAAGAGCAATCTCCTTGGAAAACAGTTCTGCTCCGTCATAAGGAGCAGGGCCCAGGCAGCATGCGGACGGCGGTGTCTCCATCATAACCTGAGGTGTCTCCCAAACGGGTCCTGTCCCCACTGCACGCCCGCTGCCTCCAGCCGCACCACGCGCTGTGCTTACTTCCCATGGCCTTGACCGGATCCTTACTTGCTGGTAAATAAATGGAGTCAGAGAAGTAAACTTGACCATAATCACGTGGCTGCTAAGGGGTGCAGCGAACCCTTAGGCCTGTTCCCCCCGCCCCATAATGCAATAGTAGTATTCCTATCCTGGAGCATTTTGAATAAAGGGTAAGATTCAGTTCAAAGGCACAGGAGGAGATGCTCATTTAACAGGTACTATCATTGCACAGAGAGCTGGTCATTACAAGATAACTTGATCCTTTTCTGAGAATGGAAATCTCTCAGACGTGCTTTCACCGTAATTGCCTCTTTGTGGGAAGGTTTCCTGTCGCTCCTACACATCAGAGGCTCTGCCC
>NW_005309859.1:0-845 GCF_000412655.1 Myotis brandtii
TGTAACCCATACAAGGTGGTACCCTCCCTTCTTGGAACAAACTTAACTTAGATTAGCTTCCACTCCCCATCGTTTTTAAGTAGCTATGTTAGATATTTTTCAGTAATTTGTAAAGCCACCTCTAAATGGGCAGGAAAGGGAACACCTATTCAATATCCTTGAAACAAGACAATTCTAGCGAAAAAGTTTACTTCTAAATAGCACATCCTAAAAATATATATTTTTTACTGAAAGATTGACTGGGGACCACTTTCATCTTGCACCCTTTCAACCAAAAGGCATCAACTTAGAATGGAGCTAGCGAGAATTTTTAATGGATTGAGATTAAATCTACCATTTTTACCCAGGGAAAATTCCTTCTCATTGATTCTGAGGCAGTCTCCTGGAAAAGGACTATTTAAGTGATGAGCTGCAGTGTTTTGACAAGCATTTGTACTGCAAAAACTTGAAATCTCACTGGAATACAGTTATACAGTCACTGGGAGAAGAGAATGCCCTATTTAAAAACTAGGACAGATCGTGTTGATATGGAGAAAGGAAAGAACCCTGTGAACAATACGTCTGAAATTAAAGACTGAGTCGCTCGCATCCATCTAAAATCAACAGAAAATGTAATTACTCTTTGGAAGTACTCTTGTCTTAGAGTGCTAAATGGATTCAAAAGAGCAAGATATTGTTTGTACTTAGTATACCATTACAGGAACAAAGATGGGAGAAACATAGCAATGATCTGATAAAAGTTCCATGTTAGCCACGTAGAAAAGAGAGACTAGCCACATCCTGAACCAATATTTCCCTTCCCCATGGTATGACGTCTCTCTCTCTCTCTCTCTCTCTCTCTCTCT
>NW_005309860.1:0-845 GCF_000412655.1 Myotis brandtii
AGATCTCATCTGGAAAGGGGACCTTTCCTTCCTCCTTCTACCCTTTTCCAAACACTCTGCACTCAGGCCCGTGAAACTGGAGCTTCCATAAGGGCTTCACCATTCGTGTTCCAGTGAGGAAAACACCTCTGCAGGGAAATGTGTGGCTTCGCTAGGTCCCTGGCAGAACACGACAGCTCTGCCTTCCACCCCGTGACACTGACACTGACTAACAGGATTAGCAGCTCCACCCCAATAACCCAGCTCAGCTACCGGCCAGCACAGAATGACAGCTCCACTCTCCACTGCATGTCCTGGGAACCCATTCAGTTATTAACTGGAGTGACTGTTATTGCCTCTTCCAATCAAGAGAGGCAGCTGTTACTCTGTGGTGGCCCAGAGGCTGTGGCCTTTGTGCCTGGCTTCCCTGCAGACGGTAACTGTGCTTTGTGATGAGGGAGGAGGCCCCCAGCCTGTTGGCGGCGGCAGATGGGGAAGAGGGCAGGTTCCGCAGCAGGAGAGGCGGGATCTGTTCTGAGCGTCTGGTGGCACCTTAAGGCCTGTTTGGAGATGGAGTTGGTTTTAGCAAATCGAAGTTCAGAACCGAGATGAGACGACCCAGGAGTGAATGTTTTTATGGTTGGTTTTCCCACAATGGAAGCCCTCCTAACACTTACAGGACCTCGTCTCTACAAGTCTGCTCTTCGCCTGCTGTCAGCCCACGAGAAGCAAGCAGCACAGGCTGACTGCGCTGTCGATGGCTTTCCCACCATCTACACAGTCTGGCCTCCGCTTTTAAGCTGCAGACACTCGCACTTGAAAGGACTCAGGTCACAGGACATTATCAACTCGTGGGAATGTGGTTC
>NW_005309861.1:0-845 GCF_000412655.1 Myotis brandtii
CCCCCAAGGGTGATGGTTGAATCTCGCTCCTCCCAAAATTCATATGTTGAGGTCCTAATCCTCAGGACCCCAGAATATGAGCCTGTTTGGAGAGAATGTGTTGATAGAGGTGTTCAAGTTAAAATGAGGTCCTTAGGGTGGGTCCTAATCCAATAGGACTGTGGATTTTATTAAAAGGGGAAACTTACACACAGACACTCACAGGGGGGGAAATGGATGTGAAGAAATGTAGAGAGAAGGCCACCGTTTACAAGACAAAGAGACAGACCTGCATCACGTCTCCCTCACAGCCGCCTGCTGACCCCTCAACCTCCGACTTCCGGCCTCCACGTGTGATACAGTCGGGTTGTTCAAACCTCTCAGCGTGCGGCACTTTGTTGTGGAAGGTTAGCAAACGAAAATACCAAGCTTCCGGAAATGCCACAAACAGAATGAGGTGACTGCCATCTTCTTTTGCAGGGACCCCCTATTTTAAACTCCCACATGAATAAGTTATTGAATCCCCCCACTCTTTTACCTCCCTGTACAAGTGCATGTATGCAATAGTAACTCAGGTGTATGACCGTTCTATAATGACCAAAGGCAAAATGTCAGAATATCTGGTCAACATGAAGAGCCAGTGTGACCACCTTGAAATAATACCATTTCACCTAAAGGCAAAGGAACAGGAAATTGACTTAGATTAGATAGAGTCTTCATGGGTAAGTGTAGGAATTCAGTTGGGCTTTCAGAAATATGGGAAATACTTCATGAATCTTCTTCCCCTCCTTTTGTCCCCTATGACCTTCATGGACATCAAGGTGAAAAATTAAGAATCCAGGTCCGTGTTTCTCCAGGGCTGGTGG
>NW_005309862.1:0-845 GCF_000412655.1 Myotis brandtii
TATGTGGAAGACACATTTGATAAAATTCAACTTCTTTTCAGAAAACATTTAATAATCTTGTGTGGATTCTTAAGTGGATAAACTATCATCTTAAGGAACAGTTCATCTTATAATCCAATGTGATGCTCATGGGAAAAACCCTAGCAGCTTTCCCACTGAGGTCAGGAGCAGTTGGTGTTAGGTGCTGTTGGGGGCAGGTTGTGGTAGGTACTGGCAGGGGCAGGTGGTGTTAGGTGCTATGGGGGGCAGCTGGTGGTAGGTGCGGTCAGGCCATGTGCCATTCTCTACTTTTTATTACAGGAGAGCTCTAGGTAACAATTAGATCAGGAACAAAATTAGAGATATATAAATGTATATAGAAGAGATAAAATTTTATATCCCACAACAAAACACACAAAAATAAAACAATTCCAATAGATCGAAGTCTTAAGTAGAAAAAAATAAAACTATAAAATTATTAGAAAAAATATGAGAATGTTTTAAACCTCAGGATGAGATGGCTTTTCTAATGTGTACTCAAAATCCAGAAGCCATAAAATAATGATAAAATAAGCTACATTAAAATACAAAAACAAAATAAACTTCTGCTTGTCCCTTTCCCTTCCAAAAGGCAATAAGCAAAGTAAAAAAGAGGCCGTTTAAACTCATGTGGTAGAAAAGGAGTTAATATTACTAATATAAAGGAGGCTTAGAAACTTACAGTGAAAAGGCCAAAGTTTGCATATATACAAGTCAGAGACAAGGAAATAAACATGGCTCTTAAATACTTGAAAAGATGCAAAAACTCACTTGTAATATGACAAATGTAAATGAAGTCACAGTGAGACATAAATCTTCACCTGTCA
>NW_005309863.1:0-845 GCF_000412655.1 Myotis brandtii
TGATAGATAGAGAGATAGAGAGATAGATAGATGGATAATCCCCTATCCTGGCCAAAGCTTAAGAAATTGCTTGTGCAAAAAAAAATCATCTAAAAATAAAACCAAATAAATTATCTTTCCACAACATAATTAAGAGGTGGCATAACACTTCTGTGTCTGGCAAAATTAATTCTATTTGCATTATAAGATTATCCAAAAGGCTGTAAAAGCTAGATTTTGAACATGGTCTTTAATTAATCCTGTACCATGCTTAGTACAGCAGTATGCACCCTTGGGAACTTTTGATCATTATAATTAAAATTTGCACTTATATACAATCCTCTGAAGATGCTTCGGGTACAACTTCAGCCTCCTACCATATCACCATACATTTCTATAGAGAGTGAGAAGAAACGAGTCAGAATATCAAAGTAGCTTCTTCATAATTATTTAAAGGTCAAGGAGACCACGTTGGCCTTTTTTGCAATCTGAGTGTGCCCAAAAGAGTTTATGTTAACTAAGTACTGCATACTAAACAAAATGAGTTATCATTTTAAGCCACAGAGACAATGTAGTTTTAAAGATGTAAAGTATTGAACTCTATCTTAGCAACAATATTAAGCATTTAATAAATGTGTGCTCAATGGAACTATGCTCAAAACACTACCCCCAGGCAACATTCATCTGAGATAAGGAAATTCCTCTGTATTTCACATTCTACCAGGAAAGAATAAGTGTTCAAAAAGAGTAGTAGGAGAAAACCAGGAAAGGAGAAGCTATAATTACAGAGAGGGAGACTCCATTACTGACTCAAGGATCAGTGAATCCTGAAAGAAGTGGCAATTGGAACATAAAAGTATAATAAG
>NW_005309864.1:0-845 GCF_000412655.1 Myotis brandtii
CCAGACACCCACTGCCTTTAGTAGAGTCTCGGCAAGAACACGCAAGACAGAGAGCAGCTATTTCACAGGCGACTGCTATCCGCTGCGACACACACATTCTGAAAGTGCACAGCATTGGCCCGGTTTTCCCAGCATCATGATCTTTGTCATAAAAAACCATGAGGAGCAGAGCACCCCACGTCACTCTTCTGTTGGGATAGGAATAAGAGCGCACTGAGCAACCAGTCAACATTTGTTTCCTCTTGTGAAGGCATCACGATAAGCGATTTGTCCTGCTTTGGTCTTTTGTTTTGACATGTTTAGGCACAACCAGAAGGAGCATTTTTATCCTGAGTGTCATTGCCCCCGTGCTCTTCATGGATAACGACTTCCTCTCACTGCTGTCAGCGCTGGGCAGGAGCTATGATTGCAGGCTCTTTGGCTTGAGGGGTTCTCACTGGAACCCATGTGCAGATCTGAAAAGAATGTGTGCATTGGCCGATCGTGTCCCTGAGAAAGTCAAACAAACAGAAACAAATTAGAAATGTCTGCAGCTTCCCGGTGATCACATTCTTTCATTTATAAACGGGTGTATTTATGGAAAGTAAGCTTCTGAGTGAGCTGTTTTCAGTAACTTTCCAGAAGCAAAAGACTCAAGGTCTGTTTTGCTAAAATTGAAAAGAAAAATGTAAGAGGGAGGGGAAAGGGCAGGGAAGGGCAAACGAAAAGGCTGATGAATGTAACCTCATTTTGTGGAACCACTTAAGGTTTTGTCTGGAAACACTGACCGTGGCTGTGGCCAATGCTCCGATCCTGGCATGATTTCCCAGTGGCTTTATGATTAGACTTGATGGGAGTGGCCTTGG
>NW_005309865.1:0-845 GCF_000412655.1 Myotis brandtii
AGAAAGGTGCAGAGGCAAAAAGATCAACTGGCTGGGCAAAGGACTCAGCCATTTCTCCAAAGAATATATACAAATGGCAACAAAGATGTTTAACATTGGTAATCGTTAGAGAAATGCAAATCAAAACCACCATGAATACTGTTTCACACCCACGAGGATGGCTATCATAAAAAAGGAACAGAAATGACAAATGTTGGCAAGGATGTGGACAAATCGGAACCCTTATATATATCTGGTGGGAATGCGAGGTGGCACAGCCACTGGGGAAGAGTTTGGTGGTTCCTCAAAAAGTCAAATATAGAATTACCGTATGACCCAGCAATTCCACTCCTAGGTATCTGCCCCAAAGAACTGAAAACAAGGATTCAAACGGATACTTGTATGTGAATGTCATTGCAGTCACAATAAGCACAATGTAGAAAGAACACAGTATCCATTAATGGATGAATAGATAATCAAAACATGGTATATCCATATAATGGAGTATTATTCAGCTGTAAAAAGGAATAAAATTCTCATACATGTCATAACATAGATGAATCTAGAACACATTATGCTAAGTGAAATAAGCTAGGCACAAAAGGTGAAATACAGTGTGATTCCACTTATATGAAATATCTAGAAAAGGCCAATTCATAGAGACAGGAGGTAGATTCGAGGTTACCCGGAGCTGGAAGGAGGCAGGAACAGAGCGTGTACCGTTTCTATATTGGTAAGGAAAAAGTTTTGGAAACAGATAGGGATGATGGTTACACAATACTGACTGTAATTATTTCCAAAGATTTATACACTTAAAAATGGCTAAAATGGCAAATCTTACATCTTATATTTATTATATTTTTTTT
>NW_005309866.1:0-845 GCF_000412655.1 Myotis brandtii
AGATGAAAACATGCAAGATTTAAAGGAAGGATCATGATCTAGATTCTAGAAATACTTAAATTCTTTCCTGGTATCTGACTTTCTGCAGTTTGGTTCATCTCTTTGATCTTATTTTCTCTTCTATTAAAATTTAGGATTACAAAACTTAAATGTTTATAAAAACCCATTTAAAATAAAAAAAGGTGACATTGAAATGCAAATTGAAGCTATAAAAATCTGCTGAATGCATTCCATTTATATACATGGGCTTGTCTTTCTATTATTATGAAATGCATAGTTATACTGTATTCAGGTGACCACAAATCAACAAAAAGGTAATTCACAAGCAAACACTCTTGCCTTAGATGTAGAGGCAATAAAGTAATCAGACGAAACTTTTTACTTTCATTTGAGTTTTTCAATTTAAAATCAATGTGCTCTTTTACACAATAGGATTCAGGAATTAAAGGCTTGGCTCTTTAAAAACCACAGCCAGGCACACAATCTAAGCAGCAAGACTGGGGGAAGCTAAGGCGCCCACATCTGGGAAAGAAAGCTTAGATGTCCTTGCAGAGTTGAAGATGGCGTTTCTGAGTCAGGTCAGAGTTAATAGGCTACCTTTGCTTCAAAGACTGTTTGCATTCCTTTCAGCATATTAGTCAAGATGTTTTGCTGACGGAGACTAGGAAATCTATAGGAGGGCGGGATAGTTTGCAGACTGTCCACATGTCATGTAGTGGTTAATACACACAAAAGCTTTTCATAAGAACGCAAGTGGGGACCTTGAAGGGTAACTCAGGTGGTTAGAGCATCGACGTATATGCCAAGGTTGCGGGTTGATCCCCAGTCATGGCACATACAAGAAA
>NW_005309867.1:0-845 GCF_000412655.1 Myotis brandtii
CAATTTGCATGTTTCTCTTTTATTAGTGTAGATACTCCCCAAAATGTTGCTTCATTCAATCATACATTCATCCATTCATTCATTTACCTATTTCTCTCTATTAGGACAAGTTCTCTAGAAGTATAACCAGACATGAGGAATTGTTGTTCAAATGATTACTTATGGGAGTGTGCTCAGGAACAGGGAAGTAAGGGAATCAGGCCAAGGGGGTGGGGGAGGGGATAAATCTAAGCATGGTATAGCTCACTTAGAGACTTGTTTCAGGTGATATAGAAGGGATATTGTGTAGCACAAATTACACCATAGAGTTAAGTTCCACCTTGAGGCAAGTATTCTACCCAAAGTCAGGCCTTGGCCAAGGTTTGAGATTTGAAGGGCATGCAAACAAAAGTAATTCTCAAGAGAAGGGGGTAGGTATGAATTGTTATCAGGGCCAACACTTTCAGCAGTGTGTGATGGAAACACAGTGGCATAGCTGTTAAAGGGGGCAAGGTGAACAGTAACAGCATCCACTATATCATCAATCTGTCATCAATCTGTCCATTATCCATTCATTCATCTATCCAAAAGATTACAGAGCATAACATTTGCAAGTTCTTGGGAATAATAAAAGGGACTCTTAATCTGACAAAAACATGCAGTATAGTGAAGAAGATAGATAAAAGGCAATTAAGCCCTGCCCAGTTTGGCTCAGGAGATGGAGTATCGGCCTGCAGACTGAAGGGTTCAATTCCCATCAAGGGTATGTGCCTCAGTTGCATGTTTCTCTCTCTGTGTCTCTCCCTCTCCATTCCACTCTCTCTCTAAAAAAAAAAATCAATTAAAACACAGAAAAACATGTTTTT
>NW_005309868.1:0-845 GCF_000412655.1 Myotis brandtii
CAAGTAAGACAGATGGTGCACAGATAAGTCAAAACTTGTGCCAATGGCATTGCAGTGGGGGTTTGGGACCCCTGGCCCACAGCAAAGACAGGAGGGGAGTTCCCCCTTGCTCAGGCTGGTAGATGTGTGTGAAAGTGTCCTAGTCACCCCAGAGCACTAAATAGGTGTTGGGCAGTTGCATGTTTATATCAGTATATTAAAAATTCAAAGAGCATATACCCATGGTAAGAGAACAATTCAGAGTATACCGAACAACACCTGCAGAGGGAGGCCCCCCGCGGTCCCCTCCCCTCAGGCCCCCACAGCACAGGAAGTTGGGTGAGCTGCCAGGGAAGGCTGAGTCCTGGAGACTGATCCAACTTCTTCCAAGGACCCGCATTTTACACATTGATTCTTTCCTCCCCCGGCTCTCTCCCGTGACTCTGTCTGGTTTTCTCTCCTAACTCTGTTCCACCTCTTCCTCTGGTTTACAGAAAAGGAAGAGGAGAAGCAGCCTGAACTCTCTAAGACCAAGCAACCAACTTTCTTTCTGTCAAGATCACTTCTTTGCTGGCACCATGTCCCTTGGAGATTCTGCTGAGAGGCCCTGCAGCGCCACCTCCTGGACAGCTTCTGTTCATCGGCCCTGAACACCTCAAGCTGATCCATGTCTTTCCAGGTGAAGCAACACATGCCGCTCCTTCCTCCCACCCTTCATTCAACACACAGGGTCTGACAGGTGAGAATTGAGCCAGGACTCAAGAGAAACTAGACTTGGTGCAAAATCGCAGAATCAATGGCGACACCTCCAGGTCAGGTGAAAGCTGAACCTTCTCTGGTGTGTTCAGGTCAGGACTGGGCACTGC
>NW_005309869.1:0-845 GCF_000412655.1 Myotis brandtii
AAAAAAAAAAGGAAAGCAAAAGCCTTTTTTCTGGCCGCCCCTGGTTCCTAGTGTCGTTCGCTTTCATGTTTAAAGTCTGGGGATCAGTTTCTGGAAGCCAATAGAGAGCAGACTAGTCCCCCAGCCTCCTCGGGGCATGCTGGGTGTCGGACAGGGTGAAATCAAACCACAGGCCCTCATTGTAACATTTGCAGCTGGAAAGGAGGAGGAGAGATTTGCATCGGACACAGTGTGTCTTCTAGAAGGATCAGTGACACGCCCCAAAGCTGGGATTCCCTGATTTCCCCTCAAGCTACCCCGGGAGAGAATCCCCCACGTGCTGGGCTGGCTCCCTGACACGTATCCATTCTGTATCCTTATTATGGTGGTGGTCATACGAATCTATAAAGATGTTAAAATTCATAGAAGCGTACACCGAAGAAAGGAGGTCAATGTTAGCATATGGTAATTTAAAAGAATAAAAATAAAAACCTTAATAAGAGCCAACACAGTCCCATTTGACTTTTGTGTTCACCGTTGATTGTCCTTCTCGCCTTTCCTTAGCATCCTCCTTCAGCCAACACTGCCCGTAGGACTAGGAGATGTGAGGCAGGTGGGAGGCAGAAAGCCTGAGGCTCAGGGCTCACAACCTGGGCAGGGAACGAAGACCGAGAGGTGCAGAGATGTCAACGAGTTACTCCATACAAGTTCAAGGTCATGGTGGCCAGGGGTTGTAAGCCCCAAGAATGTTTTCTGAACTCTGACCAAGAAGGAATAACTATTTGTGCTGACTGGTTTCTTACCACGTATACTTTGGGGGATGATTTTGAAGACTCCCTTGCTTTGACCTAAATATCTATTAATTG
>NW_005309870.1:0-845 GCF_000412655.1 Myotis brandtii
TTTAAACCCCTGCTTCTAGAGAATGCCATATTTTGTGGTACAAATATGGTAGATTTTCATATTTTTCTATATGATTTAGCATGAAGTGCTTTTTAAAAAGATATTCTAAGCCACTTATCACTAAGCCACCTTTTCCTTTTCTATTCTAATTTCATTCCATTCTTACAATACTTGTTCTGCTCATTGTTACGTGTTTTTATGTATTCAATTAGAATTTTCTTGTACTTGTATAGCATTTCAAGTGGGAAGATATAGGCATGCTTGCATTTGACATGCCATTTCCCCCCTGCATGTCTAATAAGTACATAATTTTTAAAAATGTAGTTAAGATTGTTGCTTTTGAGAAATGATTCGGGTCTTCTTTAAAAGCAAGGAGCACATTGTATAATATAAAGGGTAAGGTTTTCTTCCAGATGTGTATTCAGATTTGGTGAGTAAATTCAGAAGGCGGCACAGCATCATGGAGGCACTTAGTTCTCAACACGAGTCAGGGAGCAGGCATGATTGAACCAAGAAAGCTGAATGCTGGAGGGTGAGGAGAGGAAAAGATGAGAGTCAGAGGAAGTAGAAAAAGAAGGCAAGTACCAACATGGTTGAACGCATGAGAAAGAGGGAGAAATGAACATGAAAGTATGATAAGCCGGGCATATAGGAAGAGAGACCAGGATGATGAGCAGTAATTATCTAAGTCTCTTTTTTTAAGGTGGGAGGCTCTGAAAGCAGGAAACTATATTAAAAGTGGCAACCAGTCAAGTATAATTGAAAGCGAAAAAATAATGTTTTTTGGGAAATACATCATCCATCAAGTCCTTTACACCATCAAGATGACAACTGACTCAAAGGAA
>NW_005309871.1:0-845 GCF_000412655.1 Myotis brandtii
TGGGGGGGTGAGGGTGAGGGGTGGGGGTGGGGGCCGTATTTTGTAGGACCCCCGGGCTTGCATGCTCTCTCCTCGGCCGTGTGGGATACGTCTTCTGGTGTGAAGCACAGCTGTTGACACTCCAGTGGCGGTCTGGTCTTTTTCCTTGTGAGCGACAGGATTTTTGTTTTTAACCGGGGTGTCCAAAGGACATTCATTTCTCTTCCTTTAAAGTTCCGCCGTCTCCCCCCGTCTGTCTCGGCGGGTGCCAACCCGGGTCAGTTCCCTCCTGTGGGGCGTGCTCTTTCATTAAGTGACTTCCAGGTTGTTCTGAAATTTTGTTTTAAAACCCAGGAGGAGGCCTTGAAGGACGGCCGGGTGCGTGTCCCCGTGGTGAGGCTCTGCCTCGTACCCACATCTCCGTTCCACCGCAGACCCTTTGATCTCAGTCCTTCTGGATGAAAGAGCCTCCCGCGTCCTCGCTCCCACTCGTCTGGAGGCCTCATCTGTGTGCCTCTTCCTTCTGTGCCCTTCGGTTCTGCCTTCGTCCGGGGATGGCTTTGCTTTCATCTCTAGCTCTTCCCCATCCCTCCACGCGCACATGCTCTTTTCCTCCCAGCATCTATGTCCTGAGCATTGCTAATTCTGAGTGATGTTGTTCTTTCATGATTCCCATCATGGTCTTAATGCTTTGGCCTCCGGTGTTCACGCGTTTGGTGGGCAAGTCTGTCTGACGCACTGTCGCATCCCGTGGCGGGCTGTCCACCTCCTCGGGCCACCACCACATGTGGCTACTTACATCTGAATTAATTAAAGTGGAAGAATCAGCCCTCGCCGGTGTGGCTCAGTGGATAGAGCGTCGGCTG
>NW_005309872.1:0-845 GCF_000412655.1 Myotis brandtii
GGGGGGTGAGGCTCCCGCGGGCGGAAGGCACTCCCCCTGGGATCCTGGGCTCTGACTTTTGAGGCTCTCAACAAGAGAGGCCCCTAGCCCTTGCCCTTAGAGTGAGACGCACATGCCGTCAGGCCTGGGTCCTACGGGGTCTGCCGGCAGCTTGTTTGACCTCATCTGCCCTTCCTTTCCTGTCTCCCTCTCTGCCATGCCTACGTCTCCTGCTCTTCAACATGCTCGTGGTCCTCTCAATGCTTCCTCCCTCTCCATCTCCTCACTTTAATGCATCTCGTCCCCTATCTTCTCATTTCCTTTCCATCCCCTGTCCTCCCCCTCCTCCCCTGGCCCCTCCCCACGACCCTCCTTCACAGTGGGCACCAACAAATGCCGGGTGAACAACGGTGGCTGCAGCAGCCTGTGCCTGGCCACCCCGGGGAGTCGCCAGTGTGCCTGCGCGGAGGACCAGGTGTTGGGTGCAGACGGTGTCACTTGCATGGGTACGAGGGGCCCAGCTGGGGTGGGAGGCAGGGAAGCAGGCCCCAGTAGGAGGAGGCCACGGGGTCCAGTAAGAGACGAAGGAGGCAAAGAGGGACCAGTTGGAGCAACAGGAGCCGAGTGGTGGGGCGAGAGAAGGCTCTGGGGGCCAGGAGCGGGGAAATGAGAGGAGTGTGAGAGGGCACAAAGATTAGGGGAAACTAATCTTTATTTTCCCCACCATTAAAGTAATATATCAATAGTTCTAAGCACTAGAGCCCTGGCCAGGTGGCTCTGTTGGTTAGAGCATCGTCCCATGCACCAAAAAGGTTGCACATTCAATTCCTGGTCAGGGCACATACCCAGATTGGGGGTTTGATCCC
>NW_005309873.1:0-845 GCF_000412655.1 Myotis brandtii
AATATATTTAAAAATAAATAAATAAATAAAATAAAAACACCACTGATGTCCCTTCCCACTCTAAATGTATTTGTTTATTCAGCAAATATTTATTATAAAGTGCCACCATATGCCAGGTCCCGGGCTGGATGCTGGGGATACAGAGACAGACAAACTATTGGAGGAGACAGATATGAAGCAAAAAAAAATCACATACATTAATATATGATTCTCAACTGGGACGTTTCTCATGAAGTGCGGGGAAGCATGAGCTCACATGAGCTGGCCGTGGGGCCTTGTGGAGGCCAGAAAAGACTTCCCTGAGGAAGAGTAGGGCTTGCCAGGAGGAAGGGCAGCGGGCGAGTGTTTGGGGAGGCGGACACTGAATTCACGGACAGCCTGACTTACCCATTAGCCACAGCAGGCACAGTGTCTGGGGCTCATCATACTCAAAGGAGCCCATGTTAATGTTTTAATTTCTTTTAAAATCAGAAGAAAATAATGAACTTCTAGCTGGAACAAAGTGTTTAAATATAATACTCATGTGTTGGTCTTTATATTGGCACATTTGTAAAATATGATTTATGGAGGAAGGGACCCCACAAAGGCAGAGGTGCCCACGACAGGCAGTGTGGCGCTGGCGTGAAGGCCCACGTGGCTGAAGCAGACACAGAGCAGGACTGAGAGGTGGGCGGTGTGCCGGAGAGGCGGTGAGCTGGAGCTGGAGGCCACGGCGAGGACAGGGACTGTATGTACCAGCGACAGCGGAACGGAGAGTTGACAAGATTCTTTCAATGTTTTATTTAATCTCTAAAAAGAACTTGTCTTTTCTTAAGCCACAATACCAGATTACACCTTAAAAATAT
>NW_005309874.1:0-845 GCF_000412655.1 Myotis brandtii
ACACCTGAAACTAATACAAAATAATACTGAATATAAAAATGTACTTTAAAAAAACTTAATAAATAAAAAGATTTTTTTTTTAAAGAATTGACATCCCAGTTGATAGCCATGCTCTTAGGTCTTAGTCATGCTCTAAAATTATTACTTTAAGTTTAAACAGTACATTTCAAAAAATGTTACTAACGTAATCCTCTCCGATAAAACTATTTTAGATATTTATACTCCAGATAGTACACATTTTTCCACTGTTGCTAATACAATTTATCTTCATCCAACTCCAAGCTCGTGTCTGCTTTGTTCAGGCAATTATCCGGCCATATCTATCTAACTCATTCAGCATGGCTTACATAGGAAATTTATTTTTAAACAAGTGCGTTCAATTCAAATTGGGGAAAAACCTCTGAATTCTTTCGAGCTAATCACAGAAATTATCACTCATCCCATGTAGCCCCAAAGATAATGGCACGTGCAATATCCACAGTTTTCCTTCTGCATCGATCCTGCTCATTTGTCTTGGCCCCAGACCAGCGCATGTCAGCAGTTCCACACGCAGACCTGCTCTGCCCCCTTCCCAGATCTATTGAGAATGCTGGTTACAAGCATACATTCTCCAACAGATGTTCCAACAGACTTCAAAACGCAGTAGATATATTGCTCTTTCCTAAACACTGGAGAGAAGGATTTTTTAAAATATCTTCCATTTCTCTCCTCAGCATAGTCATGTTTTCCTCTTTAACATATGGAATATATTTATAAAAACTGTCTTAACAACCTTGTCTGCTAATTTCACCAGGTCTGTAATTCCTGTCTTTTCTATGGATGGGTATTTTTCCTTAGAGTTGTGG
>NW_005309875.1:0-845 GCF_000412655.1 Myotis brandtii
GGGCACTGAATGTCTTCATAGAAGCATCCTCAGACAAAAGGGGAAATACAGAATTAAAAAGGCAGATGCAGATTTCACAAAAGATACATGAAAGAATTAAAAACCTCTATATCATTTTGAAAAGTTATCTTCTAGCAAATGCCATCTGCTACCACTCAGCATCTATTTTTGAGAAAACATTTTACAAGCTAAGCTGGAAAGAGATGGAAAATCCCTTTTCTTGACAGAGGGCATCTTTCAGAAATAACCAGAGATATACAGAAAAAAAAAATTAAGTTATCTTTAATGACAACTTAAACATTATTTTGAAGGCATTTGATACAATAAAGATAAAGGAGTAATAAATTCTAGAAAGGATGTCAAACATTATTGTTTCCCTAGAATATTTTAGAAAACAACTAAGAAACTATATCAACCAAGAATAACTAGAAAATTAAATCAAATGGGAGTCAACCATAAGAGTGCTGTGCTGGGATAAAAATAAACATTCAAAACCTAATACATTCCTTACATACTAAAAATTATTTTAAAATATGATGGCAGACATAAATGTTCATCTCCTGTCTTTTTCAATACTCTATTCAGGTAAAACATACTGATAAAGGAAAGGGGGAGACCATGAGCAGACAAGAGATTTCAACAGATTTCTGGAAGAAAATGTCCAGACAATGACATAGGAGAAAATCTAAGTGACCTTGGGCTTGGGGATAAATTTTTACATACACAACACCAGAAGCACAACCCATGAAAGGAAATATTTGATAAGTTGGACTGTCATTAAATCTAAAACTTTTGCTCTGGCAAAGACAATGTTAAGAGAATGAAAAGACAAGCCACATTCTGGG
>NW_005309876.1:0-845 GCF_000412655.1 Myotis brandtii
CACACACACACACACACATACACACACACACCACAAATGATACATTTCAGCTTTTAAAAGGATTCTTCTGGATTAGTTCTACGTAAAAATTGAGAAAATGGTTTAGATTACATCTTTAGTGCATTTAACTAGGAAAATATTCTACAATTATAGGAATAGAGATTCAATGTTCTCCTGGGAGAGAGAAAAAATAAAGCTTTAAAAGAGATCTGTCATGTTAATCATATGTGTGTTTTGAAACATTTTATTATACCCATTGTCAAATAAAACATTATGCAAAATGTAATTTATGAAAAGTTATAAGAGGAATTTCATTTGTATTCCCTTATTTTCTAAGTTCAATTTCAGAATAATTAATTCTTTTAGATAAACTGTGATATCAGTAAGAATGATTTAATGTTCCAGCCATTTTAAATCCATGGTTGTAAGTTGTAGTTTCAAATTTTATTAATAAGTCCCAGTACGTGGTTACATTTTCTTTTAGTTGAGTGACATTAGAAATATACTGCTTTCTCCAACTATTTTTCTTAAAAAACTTAAAATATGATACCTTGCAATCTCAGGGTAGTCTTCAAACAGAGTGGCCCAGGATCAAATTTTCTTTCAAAATTGAATTACTCATTAACAAAGGAGCAAAGGCAATACAGTGGGGCTAAGACAGCATTTTCAACAAATGGTGCTGGAACAACTGGACACCACATGCAAAAAACTAATTCTAGACACAGACTTTACAAACATCACATAAATAAATTCAAAATAGATCATACCTAAATGTAAAATGCAAACATATAAAACTATTAGAGGATAACATAGGAGAAAAGATAGATGACCTTGGGTATGGTTAT
>NW_005309877.1:0-845 GCF_000412655.1 Myotis brandtii
GAGTGACAGCGCGGAGCCACCGCTGCGTGTCGGGCAGGTGTCTGAGTTATTCGTTGCTGGGCAATAATTAGCTTAAGACGTAGCGTCCAAAAGCAACACCAGACACTCACTACCTCACGGTTTCCATGGGCGAGGGATTCAGAAGTGGCTACCTGGGGGCTGTCCCGAGGCCGGGCTGGGACGCCCGGAGAGTAAGGAGCCGGCTCCCGTCTGTCTGCGCTCGGGTGCCGGGGAGGCCGGGGAGGGCTCATGTGCACGGGCAGGTCCCAGTCTGGCTGAGCCACTGCTTAGCGGGATGCAGGGGTCTTGGTTCCCTGGGATGCTGGGCAGTGTGGCCGCCGGCGCCCTCACGTGCTGACCAGGGACAGAGGGGCTGGCAGGGAGGCGGGACAGAGGGCGGGGGCCTGGGAAGGTGGGCTTGGGCGCCGCAGACAGGGCTCCTGCTGGTCAGACCAGGGGGAGGGGCCCTCCCCTTGCTCCTGCGACCTGGGGTGGGCATAGCTCCAGCTGCAGGCCCCGCTGTGGGAGGGGTTCCCCAATTCCTCCAGCCCCAAGCCCCCAGCACCATCTTCCCGGGGCTCAATGGGACCCCGGGCCCCCCTCCCGCCACGGGACTCGGTTTCCCGTGGTGACATGGGCGATGCCTGCCTCCCTCCCTCACTGCTGAGTTGCCTGAGGACAAAGGCAGACGGTGGCTAAATATAAGCAGCACTTTGAGGAGGGAGAGGCTGTCGTTCAACACGGGGCTGTGATTCCTGCCGAGACAGGCGCCCGAGGGGGGCTCAGGCTCTTGCCTGGGGAGAGCTGGGTGAAAGCGGGTGCACGTGCCGTGTCCGCCGGGGCGA